>NC_050518.1:2714372-2753537 GCF_002922805.2 Oryzias melastigma
GAATGGATGGACGGATAGATGGATGGACAGATAGATGGATGCATTGATGGATGGACAGACGAATGGACAGATGGATGGATTGATGGATTAATGGATGAATGGATGGACGGATGGACGGATGGATGGACGGATAGATGGATGCATGGATGGACGGACAGACGAATGGACAGATGGATGGATGGACGGATTGACAGATAGATGGATTAATGGATGAATGGATGGATGGATGGACGGCTGGAGAGATAGACAGATGGATGGATGGACGGATGGATGGACGGATGGATGGACAAACGGACGGATGAATGGATGAAAAGAATGACTGGATGGATTGACAGAAGGACAGACGAATGGATGGATGGACAGATGAATGAATGCAGGGAGGGATGGATGGAAAGAATGACTGGACGGATGGACGGATGGATGGATGGACGGAAGGCGGACAGATAGACAGATGAATGACTACATGGATGGACGGACAAATGGATGGATGGACGGACAAGTGGACGGACGGCTGGATAAATAGACGAACGGATTTATGGATTTCCAAACTACTCAAACCTATGAAGAAGTGACCCTGAATTTTCTTGTTCTCCTCTTTTCTTCCCGTCCTGTCTGGAATCTCCTCCCACATTCAGGTGTTCTGGTCCCAGACTAAAGAAGACTCTGTTCAGTACTATTCCCATCTTATCATGGCTCCCTCGTTACCCCATTAAAGAGAACGCAGTGGGTGACCTGATCTCAGGAATCAGTGTGGGAATCATGCAACTGCCCCAAGGTAAGAACATCAGGAATACGATACAAGAACTAAAATGTAATGTACACTACAAACTCTCATTTCTGAGTCCTCTATGTGTAAAACATAATTTTTCCTTTCTTCATAATCACTGCTCCCTTCTTCATGTGTGCAGGTATGGCCTACGCTCTGCTGGCTTCTGTTCCCCCAATCTTTGGTCTGTACTCCTCTTTCTACCCGGTCCTGATCTACTTCATCTTCGGCACGTCCAAGCACATCTCCCTCGGTAAGGGTTTCGTCTTCAAGACTTTGAAGACTTGTTTAAAAGCTTTGCACTGAAGTACCTTTAATTACCTCTACTTTCTAAATCAGTCAACACATAACATAATTTAGGCCTAACAGACTGGTGTGATTACGGCATTCTCTGGGTTCTTAAGCACCATTAATACATAGAATTTTTAAAGCCATTTACATCGTCATGAAATTTGAATCCACATTTTTTAACAACTTTCATTCTATGATTAGACAGACGCACTTGACAGTTCAAAAAACCAGTTTTTCTTTTTCAGCATCTAACACACTGGAAATTCAGGTTTATTTTCATAACAAGTTCATGCTTGAAACAAATAATTCAAATTAAATTGTATTCTTTTGATGGAAGCTAGAGGAAAATGAGTAAAAGTGTAAACAGTTTTGCAAAAATGAGTATTAAGCAACACAATTCAGAAAAAGAAAAATTTGACTTAAGAATACAGGGACTGAATGGCTTTTGTTTAAAGTCCCAGTCCGACCATCTTTGAGCTGAGCAGAGGGTTTGGGGCTTACTGTTGTAGGTTCATGTCATACCTACAATCTCTTTCATTTTTTTCATCTGCTCCTGATTCACAACAAATTGAATAAATAAATACCCAGAAATGCTATTTTAAGCTTAATTTTCTACACATATGTCCTCCATCAACAGAAAAATGCCATAAAAACATGTTAAAAACACCAAAAATACAATCTTTGAACTGTTTTGATAAATGTCATTTCAGCTGGAGCCACAATCATCCGCCTCCTAACAAATCTTTAACATCCTCAAAGTAATTAATGAAAATAGAGTCAGAGGGGCTCCTAATGCAAACCAGTGAAATCTGTTTCCTCCTCAGGAACGTACGCGGTCATGAGTGTGATGATAGGAGGGGTCACGGAGCGGCTGGCCCCCGACTCGGACTTCATGACATGGGACAACGTGACCAACGCCAGCCTTATAGACACAGTAGCTCGGGATGCAGAGAGGGTCCGGGTGGCTGCAGCGGTCACTTTTATGTCTGGAATCTTTCAGGTAACTAACTGTCGATGTAGATGGTTCTGAAATGGAGCCAAGCAGATTCTGGGGTAGTATTGGTCGGAAGTGTACATTTTTCTGCAAAAGGGACGAGATTAGATTGGATTTAATGAGATGAGGAAAAGATAAACTGTTCTACTAATGTTTTAAGATAAAAAAAATAAATGTAAGCTAAGATGTGGGTTTTTTGTGACTAATACAGATTACATTATGCTGAAGGTTCTGGGACACTTTTGCACAGATTTTTTCAGAAATGTCTAAAAAATAATAAATTCAACTGTCAATGATTGACAGCAGCAGGATTTTGTATGAATATCCTCAGAAAATTAAGGAACTACTATCTATTTGTAGAATATAAAACAAAAAATTGTTATGAATTAATTCTACCATAAATACAGGGAGATCTCAAATGCAAATTTAACTCTCAAGCAAACATCAACCTGACGGCTGCTGAAACTTATGGGTGTTAAATGTTTAATGATATTTAGAGGATTAAAGTGGAGTGTTTTAAGGTGAAATGAAAAACTCTTTAGTTTCATGTTATCCTAATCTCGACTGAACATCTAAAGAAAATTCTAGAAAAAATTAAAAAGGAGGCAAATACTCCCAGAAGTCTGTCAGCTGAGAGCCCTTCGAGTGCTCAAATGACTCTGAATTGACAAGAAAATTATGTGAAGCGGGAGTAAATTCATGGGTGTGAGTGAGTGCAACTCTCTGAGCAACTTTTTATTTTTGAAAATATAAGATTAAAAATGAGCGTTATGTTAAATGAAGCGGTATAAAACATAATCAACCAACTAAAACTGCACTAACAAAAACATTTTCATTCTTCTTTGATACATGTATGATGCATTAATGCATTTTTTTTTATTTGACTGTTTGCAAAAAAAGGTAAACGTTTTTTTAAATATACACTGCAAAAACTTTCACTCCCAGAAATATATTTTTTTACATTTTTCTTCAAATAAACAAATCTGCTTTTTTTTCTTATAACAAGGGTCTTTCGACTTTCTCAATATTCCATTTTTGCCGTTTAACCATCTGTCTGTTGTTTCTAAACCTGCTAGATTCTGCTTGGCGTGGTGCAGTTCGGCTTCGTGGTAACTTACCTGTCTGAGCCGCTGGTCAGGGGCTACACCACAGCAGCTGCCATCCACGTCATTGTGTCCCAGCTCAAATACAGCTTTGGCATCAGCCCGGACAGATACAGCGGACCTCTCTCCCTGATATACGTAAGAAAGATCTTCTTCTTCACAGAAATCAGTCACAAAGTGTTTATTGGTTATTTAAAGATTAACAGATACATTTACTCACATTTCCAACCAAGAATTAAAGAGTTTGATTCAGCACTAAATATGAATTCATTAATTTTGATGGTTCTTTAAGATGTTTTATTTATCTTTGAGTCTTTTTCACCAATGTTCCACACATATTAACATATAACAATTCTTCTTTTTTCAGACTGTGATAGAAATTTGCTATCTCCTTCCAAAGACAAACATCGGCACTCTTGTGGTCACTTTGGTGGCAATCGTTGGCCTTTTCCTTGCAAAGGAGCTAAATGCATACTTGAGTAAAAAAATACCAGTTCCAATACCTACAGAACTGATAGCTGTAAGTAAACAAAAAATGTTTAAAACACTGAAATGATTTCCTGGAGGGGCTAAAACGTCTCCTTTCGTATTTTGTCTAGATAATCATCGCTACGATAGTCTCCTGGCAGGTGAATTTATCCGAGAAGTATGGAATAGATGTGGTGGGAGAGATTCCCTCCGGGTAAGACAAAGACTAAAAAAAACAGCAAAAAAAAAAATCAATTCGTACTGATAATTGTCTCTTTTGTCCCCATACGTTAGGCTCCAGCCGCCTGTTTTCCCGGATGTAAATTTATTTGGCTCGGTGATCGGGGATGCCTTCGCCCTGTCGGTGGTGGGTTACGGCATTGCCATCTCGCTGGGGCGAATATTTGCCCTGAAATATGGCTACAAGGTGGACAGCAACCAGGTAACCAGGAAACAAATGGATGAACAAATGAATCAGTGTGCTGCCATGTGAAATAACTGCTTCTCATGGTTTAGGAACTGGTGGCTCTGGGATTAAGTAACTCCATTGGAGGGATTTTCCAGTGTTTTGCAATCAGCTGTTCCATGTCTCGCTCGCTGGTTCAGGAGAGCTCAGGTGGAAAGACTCAGGTTGGTGTGAAATTTAAAGTTATTTTTAAAGCATCCCTAATGGTATTTTGATTATGGTGATGCCATTTTTAGCCAAAATCATAAAACCAGAGTCGTTTTCTAGGGCATAGTTTTTGCAAAGCGGCGGGAATTCCTGAGAAATTTGCCTCCGAGTTGTGGACAGCCAGCCGGTGTCCTTTTCGTCACTTTCCACACTCTCTCCCACTAGCTTACAGCCCCTCACACTCCCAACCTTACAATATGAGAACTGTATTTTTTTCGTCTGCTCCTGATTCACAACAGTGTGAAAAAAGGAATACTCAGAAATCAATTTTCTTACTATATGTCCTACATCTTAACATGGTGAATCGTTGATGCCTTAATAAGCTCATTATAAAGATGATGATAACCAATCCTGCTTGAATCCCTCTAACAAAGCCTCCAACTTTATTTTCATTGTTGTTTTCTCTTTACAGCTCTCTTCTTATTCACTCCTCGGTCTTCTTCTTGCAGGTTGCTGGGGCTCTGTCGGCTGTAGTTATCCTTTTCATCACGCTGTGGATCGGTACTCTCTTTGAAGATCTGCCCAAGGTAATGTGTGTGTGTGTGTGTGGGTGTGTGCACGTGCTGATGTAGAACTATAAAGAAGTGTCAAAGGCTGAGAAGGAAAGCGTGACATTTTTTTAAGGTAACCTCAAAGCTGAATCCACGGGACAAAAACATCACAGAAGAAGTTTTGTTGCTTTTCATTTTCATGCTAAATTTACTTTAGAACAAGCTCAGGCAATCTAGATTAACTAATTGGAGAAACTTTTAACAGGTTGATCAGGTTTAACCAGCTAATAGGGCCTAATTACACAACCAGAAAGAAACGGTAAATTGTGTGAAGGGTTAAACTTAATGGCTAAATGTTTAAAAGGCTCTTTTGAATTCACAAAGCCTAGTAAAATAGTTGTGTGTGTGTCAGACCTAAATAATAAATTAGGAAAATGTCATCTAAATTGATATATTAGTGTTTTGTTTTGTTAACAAACAAGGACCTCTGAGGATTTCTTAACCCTCCTGCTGAATAACTACTTTTGTTTTGTTTGTTTTTTTAGGCGGTGTTGGCCGCCATCATCCACGTCAACCTTCAAGGCATGTTGAAGCAATTCATGGACATTGGTTCTCTGTGGAAGAGCAGCAAAATCGACATGGTGAGTGAGCGGAAACTGTGATCTAGTGCTAGGTTGATGAACCCGATCTAAGATGAGTAGATGAAAAATCGATCTATTAAAGTAGAGATTGATCTAACGCATAATGCTAAAGTCCACTAGCTTGATGCTAACGTATAATGAGTTTCCCATAGGACGGCTAATGCTAACACTCAGTCGACCTAAACATACATTGCTGACCAAATTAACATTTTTATTTACTTACAGGGATGAATTTCCAAACCTTTTCATGGGAATATTTTTTAAAGTAACCGTTTTTGGGTTAAAGCACCATTTTCCTTGCTTATACTTTCTTCTTCTTCTGGAATAAAGTGTAATGCTATAGTGCGATCGCCACCTAGTGGCCAAACTGAAACGCCCTCCAGGAGAGGCGGAACAATTGATGGAGTTTCTCCATTTGAGAATCCATGTAACGATGTATGCTATTAACAATCTCATTATGATTTCACTAATACATTTTACAGAACGTGAACTGAATCAGATTAATACGAAAACATTCAAGCATGTATTAATCTATTTCTAAACAAATGTGTTTAAAAGTGTAAACTGTATGAATTCAAAATTTAAATTAATTAAACTGAGTGGATCAAAAAAGTAATAATAATAATAAAAAAAAATTGATTTTGGCTATATCCAGCCGAAACGTGATCAGTTACCTTTACTAGAAGCACAGCGTGTGCTGTGGCTAAAGTCATCAAATTAAATCAAATTGTCTTTATATGAGAACTTTTCATTCTAGATTAACATTTATTTGTTTGCTTTGTTTGTTCGTTCCTTAATTGAAACATTAAAAACAAACAAACCACTACAATTAATCCACATATAGTCCACACACTGACTCACACATCAACAGATATACAGATACACACATATACACAAACAACAGCTGGAAAAAGGAGTGGGAGGAAAATTAAACATAATGTATTTATTCTTACCTCTTCCACATTTATAAGCTCATATGTTAAATTGCTGGTGGCTTATTTATAAATGAAACCAATCGATTTAACAACACAACCATCCTCCAATGACTGCTACTCAACCACATTAATAATTATAACATTATCTATTAGAACTTTCCAGCAATCCATATATTTAACATCTAGTTTTTATCATAAATCAAACAGTTCTGATCAGTTTGGGACTCAAGTGAATAGAAACCAAACATCAACAAACAGAAATGACTTTTATCAGGAGGTATTAATTCTGAGGATTCTGTCTCCAGCTGGTTTGGATCGCCACTTTCCTCCTCACACTGCTGCTCAACCCGGATCTGGGCCTCGCCGCTTCCATCGCCTTCTCCATGCTCACCGTCATCTTCAGGACGCAGCTGTAAGAAAACTCGCTTTTCATTTACTGCTGAGATTTTATCCCCAAAAAAAGTTCAACCAAATGTGTCAACAATTGTTGTCTCTGTTTTGTGATTTAGACCAAAGTATTCCATTTTAGGACAGGTGCAAAACACTGACATCTACAAGCCTTTGGACAGTTACAGCGAGGTAAGGAGCAAACACATGACAGTTTTTATTAGTAAGCATTTTAATTTGTTTTAAATTCATCTCAAATATGCTTTTCTAACTTGAACAAGTTTTAACTTGTTATTTAAAACCATTGAGGAGGAAAATATTCAAGCCGTTAAGTTAGCAATTTACAAATGCCATAAATTGCACAACTGGTTATGTAAGAGTCATTACAGCTTCATGCCTTCTTCTTTGTTGGTGTCTGTGGGTATTTATGAGCGTTCCTCCTATCAGTTGGTGATAATTAATGCATCAGCAAACAGCTTTGAACCATTGATAGTCTTTGCCTCCATCATTGGAGTTTATTTATTTATTGTTGTAGTTGTAGTGGAAGCTTTTGGACTTTTGGACGTTGGTGAGACGAGGGTAAATGAAGCAAGGTTTTTTTTTCTTTAGATATCAGTATTTAACGTGCAACATCAAAGCCTCTTGGTTAATGGTTAACTCTGTTGTTTGACAGCTTGCAGCGTCACGTGAGTCCACACGTGTCCAACTGTTAGTGCCTTAAAAATGTAATAATGTTAAATCAAAATTAGTACAAAATTCTACCAATGAATTTTTAACTTATTTTTAAAGAGTAAACTAACAAAACAGGGCAGAAATGACAGCCTTTATTGTTTAATTGCTGCATAACTCTTTGAAGTCACCCCCAATTTACGTTTCTCTCTTTAGAATAGGTTTGTGGACGAAAGATTTAAGGTTAGAATTGTTAAAAAAGAAAAAAAAAGATTTTATTAAAATATCTTTGTTGTAAAACTCAACCAACTTGCAAATTTTAACTAGTTTGAGCTGAAATGTACATAACTTGGGGTTCTTTTAGGTCAGCACTCATTGTGCAGACATTAGGATATGCTCACAATTGGATTCAAATCTCAAGTTTTGTGTCACTGGTTTTGATTTGGCTCAATATATAATTTGTAGGGCTGGGTATCAATAATAATTTCCAGAAACAGTTCGATTCACAGAGCCTGGATCAATTTGATTTCAATTTTTTCTTTATTCTTTTAATCCTCCTAATTTGATTTAATTCAATTTTGAGTTTACACAGTTTACACATTTATACACTTTTTTTTAGAAATACATTAATAATTTATTCTATGTTTTGTATATTTTATTTGAATCTGATACAGTTTACACACTGTAAAATGTAATACTGAAATAATAAAATTGTTAATATCATACAGTGTTACATGGATTCTCTAAAGGAGAAGTTCTAACTAAAATGTTCAGATCATTAACATTGTAAACATTGTTCTGCTTCTCCTGGAAGCATTTCAGTTTGGCCACTAGGTGGCGATTGCGCTCTAGCATTACACCTTATTCCAGAAGAAGAAGAAGAAAGTATGAGCAAAAAAACTGTGTTTTAGAATTTGGAAAATTCATGCCTGTGATTTTCGAAACATGTTATTTGCAGCAATGTATGTTTAGGTCAACGCAGAATTAGCTTTAGCCGTCCTATGGGAAATTCCATTAAACGTTAGCATCAAGCTAGCAGATTTTAGCTTTATGTGCTAAATCAATCTATATTTTTATGTATCGATTTTTGATTTATTAAGCTTAAATCAATTCAAATTGATTAATAGATTGTATCAACCCAGATTTAATAATGTGTGATTTACAAAACAATAACAAAAAATAAATCAGAAAAATATTTTTATTTTCTAAGTAACAGTGATGAAAAACCTTTCAGTTGGCTTATACTAACTTATGTAATCCAATCAAACAATAAATATAACATTTAAATGGATATAACCTGGCACAAATTTGATGCTTTCAAAGTAAAATAGTTTGCAGCAGTGATGAAACGATTCACTTTCCCCACAATTCAGTTCAATGGTGAAACATAATGTTCGTTTTAACCCTTTAAAACCTGAGGCGTCGCCGGTGACGCTTTAACACAAAATCTTTAACTAACTGTAACTTTTCCACCATTAACACGATCATTCCAGTAGATTCTGAAGGAGAAAAGCGGCTCGTATGAGCAGAATCTACTGGAATTATTGTGTTAACGGTTGAAAAGTAACAGTAAATCAAAGAACATAAACACAGGAGCTCCAGTGTTAAAGGGTTAAATCAGGAATTGTGTCATAGCAGACACACTTTAGTGTTTTTGCCTGGTTTTAGGTTTCCAAGCTTATAATCTTTTTCCTTTAAAACTGGAAATTTAGAGAGAGAAAATATGATTGTTGCAGAAGAGTCTTCCAGTGAAGACGCTGCAGGGAAAGCGCAGACACACGGGAGTGATGAGAATAGAGAAACTTTAGCTTTGACTGATTTGACTGTTTAAAAATATATATTTATATTCATTATATTATACAATTATATATTATTATATAAGAAAGTGGGAAAATGTCAAGTTTTCGCCAGATATTATTCACAATCTAAGTTCAAAAATAAGAAAACTCTGATGACCCAGCATTCTAATGGCATTTAAATGCATCATTTACACACAAATCTTGAAGATGTGAATCGAGTGTCACATCAGATTTGTCCATAAATGCAGTTTTGTGTCAATGCATCAGGCGATTTGTGTATAATTTTTAAATATGTTTAACTTTTAAAATGTTGTAATTGTAAGTTGAGCATGTGTGCATTGTATTTGTTTTTTATTTCGTAGTTTTTGTACATGTGTATACACGATTGCAAGTACACAAAGTTACGCAGAAAAAATGTATTGTATGAGTTCCAAATCAAAAATTATGCACACATAAACCAAAGTTATACTCAAACATGCAGACACAGCTTACAAATCAACAAATACACACGCACAAATTGGGTGATGCTATTTTCTCTCCGTAAAAATTGGATACTCATTTTTCTCTTTGTAATAAATCCTTAAATGTAGGTGAACCAGGTGCCAGGAATTTTAATTTTCCGCTCCTCTGCAACACTCTACTTTGCCAATGCTGAGATGTACCAAGAGGCGCTCGGTAAAAAGGTAAGAGCAAACACACACACAACTCTGATACGTTTTTTACTTAGTTACAACGTCACAATAGGATCTCCTGACACATCCAGGGGAGCTTGCGGCCCATAAATAAATTATCATAAATAAGCTTTTTATTCAAACATTTTTTTGTCTGGTCCTGATTCACAATGATTTGAATAAAACAAATGCTCAGAAATGTAATTTTGAGCTTAATTTTCTTTATTTACGTCTTCCATCATGAGAAAAATGTCACGAAAAGATGTCAAAAATGCCAAAAACAAATTTTTCTTCCAAGTGGGTCTTCCGTTTTTTTCGCCAACACGATTCCAAGCCAGACAATTTTTGTGAGTTTTCATTTTCCACTTGGCCTCAGTGAGCTTTCATTGATTCCTTTTGCTTTCTCCTGCAGTCTGAAAGTTCAGTAAGAGGTTTCATTTGGTGCAGCCTGTCAAGCTGTCCAGAGTGTATCCTTCTTCACTGACTCTAGCGGTAAAAATAGAAGCCAGAGCTCAGTCCTTAAATAGTGAGTCTAAAGACAAATTCATGTAAAAAGTAATAATCACTCATTAAACAGATTCAGACAAACACCAGGAAACGACTAATTCATCTTGCCCAAGTTTCCGTGCGATTAACTCCATTCTTGCAAACATCTTTTTTGACACACTAATGACTATCGAGACCTGTCACCCATTCAGACGTCCCAGCCATGACAGACATTGTTTAAAATGTCATCCTCTCCCTTCTTCTTCTCCTCGTCTCTCTCCCTCCTCCCCTTCTGTCACGTCTCTTTGGTGTAAAGAGAAGACAAATTGAGGGAAGGTGGACAAAAGATGACAAAAGACAGGAGGGAAGAGAGGGTGGCAGAGACTGCATCAAGGAGGGAGATAGGGGATCTTCTGATTCATTAAAATGTCAGCATGTCAAAGTCCCAGACTCTTTTAGGTTGTTTCTTTTTTCATGAGTCGTCATTGAGCAGCCCGGCTGAAGCATCTGTTTATTTTACCACATTAAAACAACACGTTTTTGTAGTTTGTTGAAACATAATATTTTTTTCTTCTATTACCCACCATGTCGTGATTACGTTTCCGTTACACTTATGCACAAAACTTTATCGAAATTCTAGAAATGTCACTTTGATTTACAGCAGATTCATTCAAAGTTCTGCTACGGTACTAGCACTCATCTTGTTTCCTAAAGTTGCGAAATTTCCGCTTACGGCTAGAGATTGTTTCTGGCGCCATCTTGCAAGTGACCAGAGGCCCGACAAAATCTCACCAAAATATGGACGTACTTAGTGACAGATGAAAATACATTTTTGACATTGTGACCCTCCCCCCACTCAAAGAGAAATAAAGAAAGATGACATCACATCAGGGGAAAGGTCAAGAAATGAATGCAGCCAAAATCTCTTTTGGGGCTTAAAATATACCTCCAAATCCAACAAAATATTCAGTAATTTTTTAAATGATTATGGTGTTATCGGATGGACCTATTACTTGTTGGCCAAGTGTGAAATTTTGCCGTTTTTCCATTTTGGCACAATAGGTGAAAAGAAAACTTTTGTTCAAGTGATCTTCACAAAATTTTACACACAGACCGCCATCTTAAGTCTAAAACTACAACCAAAGTTTTGTTCACCTTTGACCTCAGGAAGAGGCTGCCCTCTTGAATCATCTTTAGTATCAGCTACAAACTTCAATCACCTCCTAACCCCTTGAATATTACTGGGAAGCACTTTGGGACTATTACTCTCACATGTTTTACTAAAATATATTATATAAATAATTCAGGCCTGTGCAGTGTTTACCTCTGTTTGTCACACTGATGCTAGCTAAGTCTGACAAACATTTATGGCATTTTTTATCACTTCTCTATTTCAGTTTTGGGGAACTTTCTGAGTTAAAGGAACAAACTAACAAAAATCATCAAGACCTAAAGGGTCTAATGGACTAAAATATAGTGTGAGAATTTACTTGCTGCTTTAATAACTTAAAATGTTTCTTATTTTTTTCTTTTTATTTCTATTTAAGATAGAAACAAAAAAAAGATGAAATCTTTGGACCTTTTAATCTTTTTTAAAAGTCTTCCTAGTCATTTTTTAAATTATGATTATGCCATTTTCAGCCAAAATCAACAGAACTTGTGTCATTTTATAGGACATAGTTTTTGCAGAGCAGTGATAGTTTGTTAGACATTTGCCTCTGAAATATGGGAGGGAATAGCGCAGAGCAACCCCGTCCCCTTTCCCCTTCTTGTTGCTGAAAGCCTGGAGCAGGAAGCTCCTTTCTGTCACATTTAAGCTCTCATTTTGTTCATCTGCTCCTGATTCACACCAATTTGAATAAAGAAATACTCAGAAGTACAATTTTGAGCTTAATTTCCTCTATAATCATCAGTCATGAGAACATGTTATAACACCAAAAACACCATTTTCACCGGAGTGGATCTCATAGGAAGTCTCTGTGAAGCAGAACTGATCCAGTGAGTGTGTAAGAAGCTTTGCAAGGAACCTTCAGGATCAAACATGCAGGCATCATGCACCAGAAATCCTCTGAGCTGGTAGGAAAGCAGACAAAAAGTAGAATTAAGGGATGGATGGAGTCAGCACAGACTTTTAGGAGTCATGATGCGGGCTGGAGGCAAGGATTATTCAGATGAGGAGCAGCGAGGGAACTTCAAAAAGCTCAGAAAAGGGCTTCTAGGTTGAAGATGAGGTCCATATTTCACTCCAGCAACAGTGTTTAACCCTTGAGGTATTGCTGGTGATGCCTAAACACATTTTTTTTAGCATACTATAACTTTTAAACTGTTAACATGATCATTCCAGTAGATTCTGAAGAAGAAAAGCGGCTCATGCGCCGCTTTTCTTCTTCAGAATCTACTGGAATGATCATGTTAACAGTTAAAAAGTTACAGTAAATAAAAAAAATTACACATTGAAGGTTCTGTGTTAAAAGGCTAATCTTCATGGATATGTTTCTGGATTTAATCTAGATCTTCAGACTTTATTCAGGAAGGAACAACAGACTTTATTTTCATAGTTCAGATAGTGTCAAGCATAAATCAAGGTAGCCATAAAAAACCCATAAAACAGAGTAATTGCATCATAAATTCATGCTCTGAAACCGTATAATGTCACAGCAGATTCCTGTGGTAAATGTGAATGGTTTCATGCATAACAGTGCTTGTGTTTCATACATTCCAGGAGGGCAAACACGTTCACAGACAGTGACCATTATTTTTGCTTGATGGTTTTATTTATTTTTTTTAGTCTACTGTTCAGACTTGCAACTGTAACTCCTGACAAAACCAGTAACAAATACAAACCAGTTTCACCTGCAGTACAGGTCATCCTCATTGAGAAACAGATTCACGTGTTGCTGCCCTTTGTTGTCCCTTTCAGTCCGGCATCGACATTACAAAGATCCTGTCGGCCAAGAAGAAACTGGAGGCCAAACGACAGCGGCACGAGAAGAAAGTTGCAAAGAAAGCCAAGAAAGAGCTGAAAAGCAATGGAGTCAACATGGTGAGATGATAGCGCAACACAAGAATATTCATCACCTCAACAAGAATCTCAAAAGATCCTAATAAAAAATCATTTTACCCAGCCGGACATCCATAACTGTAAAATTGATAATTTCATTGTATAGGAGCAGCACGACAATGAAGAACCCAGAGAGATCGCTGTCATCCATGTGGACCCGGAGCCCGACCCATCACTGCCACAAGCCATCATCCTGGACCTCAGCCCTGTCAACTTTCTGGACACAGTGGGGGTCAAAACGTTACGAAATGTAAGACGGTCACAGAACTCTTTAGATTTTTTTTTTTATGTTGAACAAATATCACAAATAGGGCTGCACGGTGGGGCAGTGGTTAGCGCTCTTGCCTCACAGCGAGAAGGCCCCAGTTCGAATCCCGGCTGGGACCTTTCTGTGTGGAGTTTGCATGTTCTCCCCGTGCATGCGTGGGTTTTCACCGGGGACTCCGGCTTCCTCCCACCGTCCAAAAACATGCTTCATAGGTTAATTGGTGACTCTGAATTGCCCCTAGGTGTGAATGTGTGAGTGAATGTGTGTGTGATTGAGGCCCTGCGACAGACTGGCGACCTGTCCAGGGTGTACCCCGCCTTCGCCCATCAGTAGCCGGGATAGGCTCCGGCACCCCCGCGACCCCGAAAGGGATGAAGCGGTTAAGAAGATGGATGGATGGAAATATCACAAATAGACAATTAATGCTACAAGAAGCAACATTCAGTTCTGGCACAACATGTCAGACTGCTTAGTTTCCAAATCCTGAGAAATAAAATACTGAAGAACACAAAAAACACATCTCTCAGGAAGACTTTTTGTTACTCTTTTTAAGGCCTTTGTCACAAATGTATGGAGAGAATATGGTATCACCCTGATTTATGCATAGGTAATTCTTGACTTGTGTGCAAATGTATATTTGTACGTGCCTAATTTGTGTGTAATTTTGGATTTATGAGTGTGTAATTCTTGACTTGTGCGTTACTTTGGATTTGAATGTGTTTAATTCTTGATTTGTAACTCACAATACATTTTGGGAATTAATACAAAATTTACAAATTTCAAAGTATTAAAATGGTCAGTTTCAAGCTGTTGTAATTTTAAGCTGTGTGTGTGTAAATAGTATTTTTTTTTTCGTAATTCTTGTACTCATGCACAAAATGTATTGGACGCACAAATCCAAAGTTATGCACAAATTGAGGTGAGTCTATTGTCTCTCCATAGAAATGCATTTATGGGTGTGTATATATAAATATAAATATATAATTTTGAAGCTTGTTTAGAAAAAGAAATGTAATGTTAAAAATAGGTAAAATAATTCGAATTTTTATGATTTGGGGTTTTTCCCTTTTCTGTGCTGTAATCTGAGTTTTCAGTTTGGATTTGGCTGTGATCCAAATCCATTTTCTCTGGTATGACACTCACTAAAGTAGTAGTTTCCTTTTCAGCTTATCCCTTTCGGGGTCACCACAGCGTAACAGCACCCACTGTTTCGCATCAGTGATTTGGCAGAGTTTTTAACGCCGGATGCCCTTCCTGACACAACCCTGTACTTGAGGGGCACAGGGACCCAGTTAGGCAGCAGCGTCAAGGGTCTTGCCTAAGAACCCAATCTGGGGATCAGTGGACAACCCTGGGAATCAAACCCGGGCTCCTGCATGCCAGCCCTTCACCTAGCCCACTGAGCCACCCAGCCGCCTGTATGACACTCACTAAAAACCCTCATATTTTCTTACAAGATCTTATCGAAATGATGGTCTATTATTTTTTTTTCAAAATGTAGCTGATATGAATCTTGTAATTTCCACCTAATTTTCCACCCATATTTGAAACTCCTCAAAGAACAACAAACCGGCCAAAAATCTGAATACTTTCTTCAAAGTAAAACAAAAAAGTCCTGCAGATGTTTCCACTCCCACACCTCTCTGAGCCTCCACTTATCCGTCAACCCTTTAAAGCATCCATTTAATGACTCTCAGGACAATTTAAAGTCTAACTTTTGGTTCCGTTTTTGCTTGTCTGTTTCAGATTCGGAGGGATTACGGGGAAATTGGCATTGAGGTGGTCCTCGCCGCCTGCCAGCGTGAGTCTGTCCTCTGGGCAAAAGACGTTGCTGTCATGATCAAACATGCAGAAAAAAATATTTGAAATTAATAAATGAGTTTATCACCACTTCATCAAACACCTTGGAGCACACACTGAATGTATTAAGTTTACACACAAACCTGGAATGATTTGTAACATACTTTCATCATGGAAACAGATGCAAATCTGGAACCTGAGTTGTCATATGAAAGGCAAATGTTAATCAACTGCTGGGCCATGCAAATGAATAATACAGAGTTGCTCTGTGTTCATTTATTTATCCATCAGAGCAACACCAAAATGAATCGGACTTTCTGTTTGGGGTAATAAAAAACTCTGGAAATTAAAATGGTATTATTCTGATCAGATGATTTCAACTGCTTTAATTAGTTTGGATAGATGAGGAGAAGGTTCTCAGGCTCACCAGAGAGCATACATACTGTATACAACCATCAATCTTAATCATAGCAATCATTTATGTGTTTTCCAATCCTAAAGGATATATTTGGTCTTTCAATTATTGTCTGTTTGATTTCATCCTGTCTGTTTAGCTGGTGTGGTGAACAACCTGGAAGCTGGAGGCTTTTTCAATGAAAAAGTGACCAAGTCCTGTCTGTTCTCCACCATCCATGACGCCGTGCTTCACTGTCAATCTGCCAGATCAAGAAGACAAAAAGAGGACAGTGACGAGGTATGACACTATGTGACACATTAAACAGCTAAAGAAAAATACATTGTAAAAAAGGAATTTCCTCTTATGGATTTGAAAAAACTAAATCACCATCTTTGTTTTTGGAAAAGTTGATGGTCTGCTTGGATGAGGATAGATTGGAGGGGAAATCAGAGTTGGGTATTTTCCATTACCGGAGATTGCACCCACACTGTGAGACCTGCCTGAACTTAGCAAGATATGCTTGAAGACTTTGTCAAAATGAAACTCTAATGCGTAGAAAGAATGTGACAGATTTCTCATACATCATAAAATGAACTTAGCTTGGTTCGACCTGCAGAACAGAGAGGAGAGTCTCTTCTTTAGGGAAAAACTCTTGTCTAAGATGAAAATCCTGCTCTAATCTTGATGTGTGTGGACTGACTTCTCTTTTTAAATCAAACTCTATTTATGAAGCACTTTTCATAGAACAATAATGCAAAGTAGAGCTTAAAACACCTAAAAACATAATGAACCATAAAATGATGTGAATAAAACTCAAAGTAGCCATAAATAGAAAAAGCAGCAGACACACCACAATGATTGTTTTTGTCAACACATAATTAAACACACAGTCTGGAATGTCCTTTGTTTTTTTTTCTCGGGCATTTCCTGGACAATTAAAGTACTCAAGTAAAGTACTCGCACAGATCTCCACCATCAGTCTGTGCACGCATTGTAAAATTGCTCTCATGCAAATGTGAACGTCTGAGCCGGAAAAAACACAATTCTCAGAATTCGGTAAAACAAATATAGAAAACAATGTGCTTTTCTCTATGTCATAAGTGAAAAAATCACCAATAGAACTAATAGAATTTGTCTTGGTAACATTTCTTAAAATACTCTGTAGTGTCTTTCCCCTTTAAGACATATAGAAATCTTAAAATTAACTCTAAACTCTAATATTTAAATACACTAGACCGATGCGCTTTTGGAAGAATGATCCGAAATTCCTATAAACACAATCCTCAACCTTGTGGACAGCCTTCCTAGAAGAGTTATAGCTCTAATAGCTGCAAAAGGAGGACCCACATCATATTGAACTCTATGGGTTTGGAATGGAATGGCACTTCACTTCATATGTGAGTCAAGGCAGGTGAGCCAATACTTTTAGTAATGTAGTGTATATTGCTTTGGACATTAGAAATGTGCCTTAAAATAGTTTTATAGTGCTTTAAAAAGTATTTCTTTCCCAAATGTGTCATATCTTCAACATTTCAAAAGTTCAACACTATAGTCATAAGGCTAGAATTACACATTTTAAGAAAAAAATCTCTAAAAAATTATACATAAGTGCAGGTTAACTCTCAAACTTCTGTCGTGCTGTTGTTAAATAATTCCTACTGAGTTATGAGCCAAATAAACGTTAACAGTTTCCCTAAAATCAAGCACAAAATAAGAGCACTCCGCATTTACAAATAAAGCATCTGCTACCATAATTTAGTTCCACAATTTAACTGCTGACAGTTACAATGAAGACTTCTGATTCACATACTGTAAAGTAAAAAAAAAGATTTTTTTAATAAAGGGTATTGCTTAAAATGAGATGCTTTCAGATCAAATGACTCAACGAGATCTTCAACGTTTGTCTTAAAACAAGTCATTACATCCAACTGAGAAGGAAGTCAGTTTTGTCCAACAAAATATTTAAACCAGTAAAATACTGTGTTTTTGTACTGTACATGACATTCTGAGAGATTTGTTGCTTAGTTTCAATAATTTTTAAGTCACTGAATTCTGAACTAAAGGCTAAATTAAGCCCTTTACTGTCTCACAACTTAGCCCAGAAAGAAGTTTGGACACACAAGTGATGCAAAAGTGGATAATTTAAACAACACAAGACCAACTAGAAAAGTTGCATTACCTGTGATAATGAATGTTTTTTGCTGAAAGTAGTCGCTGAAGCTTTTTTTGCGGAAAATGGTGATGCCATTTACTTTGTTTGCTGAAGGGATATGCTGAAAAAGCAAAAAACTATTTGCAAAATGTTAAGTTTGCTAAAAGACTAGAAATTTTGTTAAAGAACTATAAAAAGATCGCTGAAGTTGACCTAAATTTCTGAAATTTGTAGTAAAATTGCATAAAAATCCCAGATAGATGCCAATTTTGCAAAAATATTTAGTGTGTTGTTTAAATACTAGCTAAACTCCAAATTAGGCTAAAATTCATCAGTAAACTCAATTAGCCAAAAACGTTAGCATGTTGCTAACATATTAGCTAAACTCCAAATTAGCATAAAAAAAAAATCTCAGTAGATGACAAGTTACCCAAAATGAGTTAGCATAATGCTAATATAACAGCTCAATGCAATTTTTTTAAAATTTCAATAAAATATGAAAACATAGTCTATAAATATTTTAAAGGCTTGTTACTATTCTACTTAAAAATGCAAAATCTGAAGACTTTGCTTAGTATTTTAAAAACTGTAAAGTTTATGAATACCAAAATTACAAGAACTAATGTCCTGAACGAGCTGAATGTTTTAATACCAAGATTGCCGAAATTGCTGAAAGTGTGATTGAGTTATATGCTGAAAAACTTACCAAAAATGCTGTAAACATTTACACAATCATGAGGATACAAAATCTATACGTTTGCAGACCATGCTGTATTTCATTAAAAAAAAAATGAAAATAGCTACTTCTGTTTACTATTTAAAATCTACCCTTTTTCATTAAAACACAAAAACACTCATTCCTGATGTTGTGGTTTAATAAGTATTAGCCAAAGTAACTCAAATCTTATGTTTGTTCAATACTCCCGAATACCAGCTGGAATAATGCGACTCTGTGGCATAAAAATCAGCCAAAGAAGTCCCTAAAGCTGCCTTGCCCTACATTCCTGCAAAATGACACATTTAACATTCACTGCATCAATGTGAATTGAAGATTCAAATTGGAAAATGTCAAAAAGCTTTTTTTTTTTTTTTCATGTACTTTTGAGGGTGACACATGTTTCTCTTCTTCTCTGGCTCATTGTCTCTGTTCTGAAATGGTGTGTTCTTATTATTTAAAGGAGCTCCCAGCGACACATTTCTGAAGAGGATGTCACCAAAAAGTGGCACACAGTCTGCCTGCTGAAGGATTTCTCTACGCGCTTAAAAATATCTGGGACTCACATCCGTTCCACCTGCATCTCTGCAGAGCGAAGAATGAGAAAACTCAAACACACCATTCATACGAGTGTTTGTCCATATGAGAACCAAGAGTAAAAATGTTAGATTTTTGCCTCAAATTTTGCTTGAAAACTTTCATTAGCTTGAAGTGTCAGTGTTGTTTTCAGAATGTGTTGATATTGTCTTTTATATTTGCTTTGTAGAGACAACTTAGTTCTGTGTTTGACTATGTAATGTCATAAAAATGTCACAAATGAAAATCTGACAAAGATTTGTATTTATTTTCATGTAAATCAAAAAATTGTCCAATCAATCAATCAATCAATAAAACAATGAAACAAAAATCATTTGATGATTTTCAATTGGGAAAAGATAAAAAATAACAAAATTCACATTGGGAATTGTGATTGTATTTGTTACTTTTATGTATTTCATCATTGTACCTAAAAAGGAACATTCAAATATTTATGACTTTATTTGCACTTTTTTCACATAATTTTTGGTAGTTTTCTGCAATCTTACGGTGCTGCAGAAATATTTAACCAATCAAAACCACAAATAGTAAACTCCCTTACTTTGAGGAAATGAACAGAAATTACAATATTTAGTGAAAGTTGGATAGATTTCCTTTAAAGTCTGTTTAAACTGTAATTTTTCAATATTTAATGTCTGAGTAGAATGTTTTGGTGGAGCTCATTTGTGGATGACTGAAAAATGTCTGGGGTATTTTTAGGAAATAAAGATTGCAAAAGAAAAAAAAATACTGTAAACAAAAACATGTGAGAGATTATGTTGTTTTCATCCACTAGATGTCAGCAAAAAGAGATGTTCAGCTGGACAACAAACATCTACTGTCCTGCTGCCAAACTTGTTCCTCTCTTTTCAGGACGCTTGTTTTTTTAACTGCAACAATTTCACAGTTCATGGGTCTGAAAGCACATACTCGGAATTGTTTTGTATTTTGATCAGGATAAAACAGTAGCGAGAAGGTTATAAATAGCCTTCATGAAAATGGTTGCTCGAGATAAGGAGTCCACAGAGAATCAAGCCTTGAGTCAGTTTAGTTTTCAATTTGTGTTTGATTAATTTTCATTATTTGGTTCACGTGTTTTAAACCGAATGTGAACCAAATATCGAACCAAAAACTAAGGGATTTTAGAAGATTAATCCACAATACTTTATCTCTGATGTTTGGGACAGTAACATGGTTCATGATTAAACAACTTCCTTGAATGTCAGTCTGGAAGTTTTCAAAATAAGTAGCAGGACAGTAGAATTTCAAGGTAAAAACATGGGTAAACTCAGCAACTCAACAGCGTTGTTTCGTCATTTCCCTCAACTCTGAAGCCTTGTTTGGCAATGTTGGGCCTTTCAACAGTCTTTATGAACATCTAAACGGTATATGTGACAAGTTGAAGAAGAGCCCTGAAGAATTTTACTTCAGGCTCTGACACATGATATGTGTGTAAGGCTGATTCAGGCTT
The DNA here is from genome assembly GCF_002922805.2 of Oryzias melastigma. Classification (NCBI taxonomy): domain Eukaryota; kingdom Metazoa; phylum Chordata; class Actinopteri; order Beloniformes; family Adrianichthyidae; genus Oryzias; species Oryzias melastigma. The sequence continues at coordinate 2,735,187 of NC_050518.1, forward strand.
TTCCATGACTGATGCAAAAACCAAAGATAGATTTCAGACTAACCATTACATGTCTAGAAAACATGAGAATGGACTGACAAAATCATTTTTGATTTTAGATTTGGTTTTTGTTAACTCTTTAACACCGGATCTCCAGTGTTTATGTTCTTTGATTCATTGTAACATTTCAACCGTTAACACAATAATTCCAGCAGATTCTGAAAGAGAAAAGCGGCGTGCCACTGGAATGATCATATTAACGGTTGAAAAGTTATAGTAAGATTTTGTGTTTAAGTGTCACCACCCAGCTAGCAAGGCCAAGTGGGCCCCATAAGGTTTAAAATTGGGCTGAAAATCTGGACCCCGAACGGGTTTGTCCGCAGTTTCCGAGGTGGCCCCACCTGTGTTTGCCAACGTTGACTTAAATGCGGACTCAGTGGGTTAGCTCGCTACGCTAGCCAGCCACCTGATGTACAGCATAGCATGCTAGCGAGCTCCTCTAAAGCAAGCTCCACTGCAGCATGCTAGCAAGCTCCACTGCATCGAGTTAATGAGCACCACTTTAGCACGGTAGCGAGCTACTCAACAGCAAGCTAGTGAGCTCTGCTGTATCGAGCTAGCAAGCTCCACTCTAGCATACTAGCGAACTCCGCTGAAGCGAGCTCCATTGGAGCATGCTATCGAGCTCTGCTATAACATGCATCCTAGCAAGCTCCACTGTAGCATGCTAACGAGCTCCACTGTATCAAGGTAGCGAGCTCCGTTGTGTTGAGCTAGCGAGCGCTGCTGTATCAAGCTAGAGAGCTTCACTGTAGCATGCTAGTGAGCTCTACTGAAATGAGCTCCACTGCAGCATGCTAGTGAGATCCTCATTATCGAGTTAATGAGGTCCACTTTCGGATGCTAGCAAGCTTCACTGTAGCATGCTAGCGAGCCTTGCTCTATCGAGCTAGCGAGCTCTGCTGTATTGAGCTAGCAAGCTCCTTCATATTGAGCTAGCGAGCTCCACTGGAGCATGCTAGTTAGCTCCTGTAGTAAGCTCTGCTAAATTGAGCCAGCAAGCTCTACTGTATTGAGCTAGCATTCTCCACTGTACACCAGGCAGCTGGATAACATAGCAAGCCTGCCCAATGAGTGTCCACTTAAGCCATGAGGGCAAACACAGGTGGGACTACCACAGAAACTCTGGACAAACCCATTTAGGGTTCACCTTTCCCCCCAATTTTAGGACACTTGGCCTTGCTGGCTGGGCGGTGACACCTCAGGTGTTAAAGGGTTAAAAAAAAATTCAATTGTTTGCATGTCATTAATGATCTGGTTCCTTTTGTGAAATAAGTATATGAAAAAGGAAATATGACACAGTGAGCTACTAAACAAAAGATCGAGTAATGGAAGCTGTTTGGTAAACAATAGCAGCCAGGTGAGTCCCACACAGTTCCCACCTGCAGCTCCACCTTTTCCCGTCAGCTTTTACACTTAGGCTCATATTGCATTGATAAATGACATTTTAGGGTCAATTAAATGGAGCTGGTCCACACCAATAATGTGAAATCAATACAGATTTAGTCCTGAATGAGGACTAAACCGATTTACTCAAAAGAGCAAAGAGTGGGAGGGGGTGGAAAGGGTGTGTGTTGTGTCGGTGTGTGTGTGTGTATTTAGTTTCGTCGCCAGACTGCATTTTTGTAGTGGTGAGTTTCGAAGGGAACCAACTGACAAAACGGAGGCACAAACTTACAACTTGAACTCCAAAAACTTCAGGTTAGTCCATCTCCATGAGTGGTGGTAGTTCTTTGGACACTCTGAGCGCGCATGTGGGACAGGACGCGCAGGCGGATGCTGATCTGTGGGCATTTTTAAGAGGCTTTATTTATTTTCTGTCAACCCAGCAGACCTTTCCCGTTACTGTAGCGCATCTGCTTCTTTTGCGTCCTTCTTTACTGGCGTGAGGAGCGCACAGCGGCGCTCCAGGCGCGTCCTTGCGTCCGGTGTTTTCGCTGCAGCTCGACAGGCTTCTTTCTCACCGTTCCGAGCTTGTGACGGAGGTTCTCATCTGCATGAGCGCTGCTTCCCATTCAGTCACTGAGGCGCGCTGTGGGGATCCGACGCGCGGACATGAGGCACGTATCTCCGCGCGGAGCTGGAAACAATGGAAGATGCCTTAAGTGACAGTAAGACTGCCTCGTTCCTATTTGGACATTTTTTTTTCGTGCGCTCTCATCCACAACAAACATCGAAACGTGGAGCTCTTTTGTTTCATGATTAGTTATTAGAGTCAATCATCTTTATTGATGTTGAAAGAAAATGTGAAGATGATTTGAAACAGCTTGAATTTCTTTTCCTGAGGTGTGCCAGCTGGAGCACATGCAGTTTCCGCCACTGTTTTGCTGGTGCTCATGGCACCAGTGCATTTGTATTCATGTGGCATGAATGCCACATGAATTCTGTTCTAAGAATAGTGTGTTGTGAGGTTGTAGTTGGACTCTGTGTGGGGGACAGGTAGGTCTTTATCGGTTTTAAACGTTGAACTTCATTATAAAGACTCTTTTTGTGTTTCAAAGGAGGTAAAGTTGTGTACTTTTGTATTTATTTCCGTATTTTGATATTTGTTTTTTATAATCATTGGAGTGTTTAGGACTTCTGGTTGAGGTTATAGGTAAGTCCTCACCTGGTTAAGGTGGATCACTGTTAAGGTTCGACAGCACAAAATCAATGAAAGTCAATAGGATATCTGAATGTTTGTAATATCAGCTGCAGAGAAATGAGCATATGGTCGTGACGTCACACCGGCAGCGGACGTCTCTGACACCAGCTCCTTCTGGTGCGCGCGCGCGCAGCTCTGATGACTGACCCACATTCAGCATCACCGCAGATGCGTTCCTGGTAGAAAACAACAACAAACAGCCATGAACGCCGGTGCCGCGGCCGCCTGCCTGCTCGCCGCCGCCGTCAGCTGCTACTTGTACGGCAGCGACGTGCTGACATCGCTGCTCCGTCTCTCCGTTACAGAGGAGCCCTCCATGCCCGAGCCGGGAGCTGGCGCGCGGCGGAGCCCGCAGGGAGTCCCGTACTCCGAGCTGCCGCACATCGTCAACGCCGACGGACTGCACCTGTTCTGCCGCTACTGGGAGCCCGCCGCTCCGCCGAGGTGAGTGGAGGAACAGCCACTGTGTTATAACAGGTCTGCTGTGTATCGGAGGGACGATTGGAATAAAAATCGTCCATTTACACCTGTCAAAAATGACAGTTGGGGTCACTTGCGTCACTCTGAGGGTCACGTGGGTGTCTCCGGTTATGGCGTCACGTGATTTCAACACGTGGTGAGCTGCAAGTTCATTTCCCTAAAAGTACATTGCCGCAACCTGCTTCTAGGCACGAATAGTTCAATCAAACCGTGTCGTAAAATACTTTTAAAAAGTCATTCTGTTTATTTGCATATTTATAATTTATTAATTATTCATTGATCCATATTTCATGCTGGATTATCCTTAAAGATCCAAAAACTATTATTCTAAAAAAAAAAAAAAGACATTGATGCTATTGTTTTAAAAAAAAAGACTGAAACTAGGTCAAAGCACCAAGGAGAATGGTAGTCAAGGTTAATCATTTTCTCAGCAACCTGTAGGTCGTCTACATCCGGTCTGTCAGTTCCTAGAGTCAAAACCAAACATGGAGAGGCTGCATTCAGCTTCTATGGTCCACATATCTGGAACAGACTCCAGAACATCAGCTGAAAGACTCAGTTTAAATCCACTCCAATTAAAATCACGTTCTTAACATGTTTTTGTGGTTTTATTTTCATGATGGAAAACAAATTTAAAAAACAAAAAATAAGATTATAAGTTCATTTTTGACTATTTATTATGCAAGTCATTATGAATGAGGAGCAGACATAAAAATGCAGTTGGAAAAACTTGTAGCAGTGGTGTAGGTGCTTCAGCAGGCCACTAAATCAATCAATCAAACTTTATTTATAAAAAAAAATGTTTCTCATACTTCTGCAACTCGAAGTGCTTCACAATTAAAAACAGAAAAACAAACAAATTAATAAATCAATCAATAAAAAGAGAAAAAACGCAGTCAACCCTTTACACCCACCCCCTCCCTCCATTAACACACACAAGACATGACCACACAAACAATGAAGTAATTCTTAAAAAATGCTGTGAGGAAACAGTATTTTGGGAATCCATTCATAACAGGAGCCATCTCAGCCACAGGAACATCACCACAGTGCCCACCCAGACCAGGACAGCACCAGGGTCCAACCCACAATCATGAGGCTGCAAAGTCAGACCCCGACCGCCCCCAAAAGGGCGAAAACTGTGGCGACGACCCCAGACAGAACCTGTAACCCCTGGCATAAAGGGTTTCCACTGAGCGGTCCGATACGGTCCAATATTTTGAGAATTTCCATTGTAAAGTGAACCCATTAAACAGTTCTGACCTGTATCTCTTGAGGGCCCCCATCCGTTGAAGGTCCATAGAAAAATGGAACGGGGCGGTCGAGGTGGAGCCGCTGTAGCCACCCATTGATTGGTAGAAAGTGATGACGACATTAGAAAGCGCCAACAGCCTAAAGCGCTAAGCTAGTGATTCCGTTTTCCTCCTTACAGCGGTATTCTTCTTAGCTGCCCACAGTCTTCTTTCAAACAACATTAAATTCCAGTAAAACAAGAAAAAGACGAGTTGCTGGATGACCTCCATTGTTGTTGCTGTTCTGGTCGTTGCACTGCAATGACACAATGACACAATAGAGGTGGAAGCACAACTGAACTGCTTTCTTAGCCGTGCATTATCACTGTGAATTATCACTACCGAGCAGCCAATCAGAATTGAGTATTCACCTGGACTATAACTAGAAGTAGAAAAGTTGCATTACCTGTGACGATGCTTGTGTGAATGCATTTTTGCACAATCTGGTCGCTGAAGATGCTGAAGCTCTTTGCTGAAAATGCTGAAGCAAATTACTTTAATTCCTGAAGGGTTTGCTGAAAAAGCAAAAACTATTTGAAAAATGCTAAATTTGCTAAAACACTTGGAATTTTGTTAAAGAACTAAGAAAGATTGCTGAAGTCGGCTTAAATTTCAGAAAAATGTGTACTAAGTTTGCTTTAAAATCCTAAATACATGCTAATTTTGCAAAACCATGTAGTGTGTTGCTTGTTTATTAGCAAAACTACAAATTAGCCGCAAAAACTGTAGTAGATTACAAATTAGCCTAAAAAGCTAGCACATCGCTAAAATACTAACTGAACTCCAAAACAATATAAAAATCCTCAGTAAATGCCTAGTAGACCATAGTGGAAAACAAATCAGCCCAAAATGTTTGCATGCTGATAAAATATTAGCTAAATTCCAAATTAGCATGAAAAATCTCAGTAGATAACATATTAGCCAAAAACATCAGCATGTTGCTTAAGTATTAGATCAATTCCAAATTAGCTTAAAAAACATCAGTAGATGCAGCTAGCATAATGCTGACTTAACAGCCCAATGTCAAATTATTTTAAAATTACTGTAAACAAGTAGTTTCTTTAAAGTTTTTAAGTTTTGAAGAATTTGAATAAGTTTTCATTCATTTCCCATGGGGCATATTTGGCTCAATATTTAAAAATGTATAAAGTCTATGAATTCCAACAGTACAGTAATGCAGTAATGTCCTGAATGAGCTCAATGTTTTGATATCAAGATTGCTGAAATTGAGTTTTTACGTGCTGAAAAAGGAGCAGGAGAATTGTTCATTGTGTGAATGCTTACAGTATTCACACAATGAACAACATGTGTCTACAATATAAACGCCTACTCTTGTAGAAAGATGTTTGGAAAGTTACAAAAAGTGATAAAAGTTGTGCCCTATTGACATCTCAGCTGTTTATATCAAATATGTTCAGCAAAATAAGCTGTAATTCTCACTTGAATGACAGTTGTATCTCGCTGATATAGCAGAATCCCCCCAAACTGCAGCCTCACTTATCAAAAGGCCCCATTTTATTTTATTTTATTTTATTTCAATTTCTTCCTACTGGTTTACAGTAATGCTGCCATTCTTCAAAGCCTCCTTCTGGAGGCCCCTGTGGAATGTGTTCTCATGCTTTTAAAGTCCAGCCTCCACCCCTTTGCACATGTGGCCAAAGCGGCGAATAAAACACAACACAGATGTCCTACTCCTTCGCTGGGCACCATCGGATTACTGATCAGCCTCAGCGTATGCACACATGCAGACACACATCGCAGTATCTGACATAGAGCCTCTGATAATTGCTCAATAGAGTGAGGCTTGTTAGTTTACAGCAGCATGTGTTTATGTTTACTCTACCATCGGTTCTGGATTTACTTGGGGTTTGTTCATTGGCCTGTCTGTATGTCTGCGCGCACACATCTGTGTAAGTGTGCAGCAGACACTGAGAGCTTCTTGTGTAAACACAGTAGGCATAATAGCTGACTATAATTCAGTAGTGAGTCAATATAATCACACTTCTTTTATAGATTTTCAGCAGCTGTATGTGAAATTGTGCCTCTTCACTTGTTTTTTTTCCACCTGAAAAAGTAAATCACAGTAGAATTGAATCATTCACTGTTTATATTTTAGAACATGCTTATGTAAGAGGATTCACACTGGTCACTCTAGAACTGCCAGCAGGCGTAGTAGAGGACAACCAGAGTTTCTATTGTCCGTGAGTAGAAAGCTCAGCACACACTTTTTCATGTGCCCGTGACAATGATGTGCATTGAAGCTGCCAAGAGTAGATAAAGTGCCTCTTTTTTTGGTGCATAATGGACATTTTAGCCGATTGTTACAACTCACTGGCCTCACAAATTGCATCACACAAAAGTGGAAAATGCACAGAGGAGCCTTTTAAACTCCTAAGATGCTTTAATACTTTCCTGAACCCCAGACTCATAAAATTCTTTTCACTGGGCCAAAACCTCCTATGAGGCTGCAGAAGTGGGTTTACACTCAGTTTTATAAGCTGAAGAAATGAGCTGTTTGGTTGGAGGCTCACATACAGTGCAGTTGAACCAAATCGAAGTGTGCTAAGTCATAGCTTTAGGAGAATTGCTTTAGCAAAACAGACTGCTAAAGAAAATGTGATTCTTACAAAAGATTGGAGATTCTTTTTATGTCTGTTCGCTCTCAGAGCTTTTTCCACATTACTGTCATTTTTATTTTTTCACAAAGTAAAGATTCTTGTCAGAGTCAAATTTGGGAACCTAGAACCCATGAAGTTAACCAGACACACAGAAAATAGGCATAACTAAATGTTTAGATATTACCCTAAAAATAGGTCTTGAAACTGCTTTCAAGCGACAGCGATAATATAAGAAGATTAAAAAAAAAGTTGAGGCTTAAAATGATGCTTCATGTAGACAACAGGCGGTAGTCTGAGGCAGCAGTTACAGGATTATGTGATCTGCACAACCATTGAAACATTCTGTCTTAATCTACAAAAGCAGTTTGGAATTATAGAAGGTTTAGTAAACTAACTGTTGTTCATATTTTAGGATTATCTTTCTAAATTAAAAATACACATCCTGTCCTTTTGGTATTCTTTTTAAGCTTCATGTGCATCAGAAATATGTGTAAAAATGACAGAACCTCAGCAAACGGCTTGTTTTCCACAGTTAAGCAAATGACATTAGGCAACACATCAGTGAGCGGTGTACTCAATATGTCATTACCTGAAGCTCCTTCTCTTGTACTCGGTTATTACACACTTTTAACTGTGGTTATTTAAAGAATGTTTGCTCACTTAAAGTTGTCATTTTTTCTCTGTAAAGATTACACTTATTGGCCACTTTACTAAACACACCTGTCCAAATGCTCATTAATGAAAATTTCTAATCAACCAATCACATGGCAACAACTCAATGCCTTAGGGCATGTAGACATGTCAAAAGACAATCTTCTGCAGTTCAAACCGAGCACCTGAATGAGAAAGAAAGGTGATTGAGGTGGTTGTTGGTGCCAAATGGGCTGATTTGAGTATTTCAGAAACTCCTGATCTACTGGGATTATCACCCACAACCATCTCAAGGATTGCAGAGAATGGTCAGAAAAAGAGAAAATTTCCAGAGAGCAGAAATGCCTTGTTGATGCCAGAGGTCAGAGGAGAATAGTCAGGTTAGAAAGGTAACTCAAAAGCCACTCGTTATAATTGAGGACTGCAGAACAGCATCTCTGAACGCACAACACTGAAGCAGCAGAAGAACACACCAGCGCCACTCCTATTAGCTAGGAACAGGAAACAGAGGCTACAATTCACACAGGCTCAACAAAATTGGACAATAGAAGATTGGAAAAATGTTGCCTGGTCTGATGAGTCTCCATTTCTGCTGCTACATTCAGATGGTAGGGTCAGAAATTGGCCTCAACAACATGAAAGCATAGATTCATCCTGTCTTGTATCTATTGTTCAGGCTGGTGGTGGTGGTGTAATGATCTGGGACATTTTCTTAGCCCCTAATTACCAGTTGAGCATGGTTCCATCGCCACAAGCTACCTGAGTATTGTTGCTGATCATGTCCCGCCCTTTATGACCACAGTGTATCATTTGCCAATGGTTACTTCCAGGAGGATAAGACTCCATGTCATTAAACTGGAATCATCTCAGACTGGTTTCTTGAACATGACAATGAGTTCACAGGACTCAAATGGCGCCACAGTCACCAGATCTCAATCCAATAGAAGATTGGCACCATGGCTGTGCAGCCGACAAATCTGCAGCAACTGTGCGATGCCATCATGTCAATATGGACCAAACTCTCTGAGGAATGTTTGTAGTATCTTGCTGAATATTTGCCACCAAGGATTAAGGCAATTCTGGAGGCTAAAGGGGGTTTAAACAGTACTAGCAAGCTGTACCTAATAAACTGAGCGTATTTATTATTTGTGCAATAAAAAAAATGTTGTAATGTTCTCTGAAGCTCAACATGGCTCTTCTAAGTGATGTCCTTTGAGACGGAGAGCAAATGTTGTTGCTGAGGATGTAAATATTTGCCATCTTTATACGCAGTCTGCTTACAGTAAGTTCCTCAGACATTAACATCTGAGCAGTGGAAGATGCTGCTGTTTGTGCTGCAGCCACAGCATACAAGTTACTCATGTTTATTCAGAGTTTGTTTAGCCAAAGAAAAGAGAAAAAAACAGAAATTCAGTTGGCTAAAACTAAAGCTCAGAATGAGGGGGGAGAGTAAAGACTCCTGCAAGTTCAGCATAGTGTTTGTATGTACCAAATGCAGGATTTACTGCAAGATGGACACATGAAGGATCACAAGAATGTTTTGTGAGTACTTTCCAGCATCACACTATAGTGATTCTCCTGCTCCTTTCCGTACACATTTCAACATGTACAAACTCAATCACACTTTCAGTGATTTCTGCAGTCTTGAAATCAAAACGTTAAGCTTGTTCAGGACATTAATTCATAAATTTTATAGTCTTCTGGAATATTGAGGAAAATATGCCCCATAATGAATGAAAAGTTGTTAAAATCCTTCAAATAGTTTGTGTACTTTTAAATTTGTGAACTTCTGCATACTCTTTAAGCTAGAAACACCATTTAAACTTTAAAATGTTTAACAACTACTGGGCGTTAAGGGTAATTTGGTGTTTTGCTTATTTTAACAACATGCTGACAGTTGTTGACTAATTTACACGACATCTTTCTAGTTTTGTAGGCAAATTTGGAGTTTAGCGAACATTGTAGCATTATGCTTGCTGGTTTTAGCTCATTTAAACATGTTTCCAGTGTTTTGGCTATTTGGAGTTTAGCTAACATTTCAGCATTACACTTAGTGTTTCCGGCTCAATTAGACATATTTCCAGTTTCTGTCTAATTTTATCTTAGTTAATATGTTAGAATTGTGCTAGCTGTTTTGTCTAAGTTAGAAACGATTCAATCTTTTGTCTAAATTGGAGTCTAGCTAACATTTTAGTATTTTGCTAACTGGTTTTTAACCAGTTTTTGACTGATTTGAAGTTTAGCTAAAATTTTAGCATTTCATTGGCTAATTTAGACAGTTTTTGTCTAATTTGGCATTTAGCTAACGTTTTAGCATTACTACCTGGTTTTGGCTAATTCAGACATGTCTCCAGTTTTTTGCCTATTATGGCATTTAGCTAATATTTTAGCGAGCTTTCAGCTTCAGCATTTTCAGCTGACTGCTCTCGCATATTGAGCAGCCACATTCAGCTTTTAACATTCACACTTGCATTATTGAAGATAATGCTATATATCTAGTTTTCACCTTTTATTTAATGTGTCCGTAACTCAATATATTAATTTTTAAGGACAATACATTTAAATTTGACCTTTCTTAGTGCATAAAAACACAATTGTTTTTTGTGACATTTTTAGTCACATAGTTAAATATATACAAATGTTTTTACAAGTTCCGTGAATGTGTCAAAATGTCACTTTTTAGATACTTAAAAAGAGAATGCAAATGAGGTCAGAAGGTTATTTTTTCACCTGAAGCAGGAAGTCGGTAAAAAGTCGAGAGATGCAGTGCAGGGTTTTGTACAATGATTGACAGAGTGCCTAACCAGATGTCTAACCAGTAGTCAGTCACAGTCATAAATATACTCTCCCGGTATGTGCAAATGGGCCGTGCAGCTATCATTGGTCGCATTCATCTATTCTGTGGTGTTTCTGCATCGTCAGGCTGTTTGATTTACCCACTGCCCGTTTGTACGAGGTCTGTGGAGTACGCTGCACAAAAACAAGAGGCCTTCAGCATTCTCTTCCTGTTCAGGCTCGAGAGTAAATCCGGGCCGAGCAGCTGAGTGCATAAAATAAAAGATTTCCATAAAACGGCGGGAATGGCTAATTCCTGTTGTAGCTGCCAGTGTTTCAGCTTTAGGAGGACACACTCAAGAATAAGAGCTGTTTTCCTGTTAGTAAGCAGAAATTGTTTTTGCATAAAACATCAGCAGCTGCAACATTTGCATTCATTGAAAAATGACAAAGAACATTTCTATGTAATTACCGCTTTTGAAGTTCAATTGGTTTAAAAATGATATTTTTGTATAAAAGCAGACATTTATTTTTTAGCTATGATTAATGAATTAGCATGTATACAGAGATTATAATGAGTTATTTTTGTATAGTCATGTGTTTTGATTTAATAAATCTGCTAAGGTGATGCTGCAGATTACTATATCCTTTCCAAAAGGACAGCTAATTATTATTGTTTATTTGTGTGGTTTGGTAGACTGAATAAATGAGTCTGAGTCCTTTCTGAGCATTTTAAAGCATTGGGCATGTTTAAAATTTACCTTTTTGGAACCATTCCTGCTGTGCCTGCCTACAGTCCATCTGCCTCGGTTCGTCTCCCTCATACAGTAGTTTCCTCTTTTATATATATTTTTGGTTTGTTTTCTTTGCAGAGCACAGTTTGGCACACACTCCATGCTGACTTTCTTGTTTTTTTCCCATCTTTTTCCATGCTGTTTTGTCACACTCGCTTTCTGCCTGTCAGATTTTCTCATTCTCCACCTGTCTTCTTGTCTTTTTCTATCATCTTTTTTTTTCTCTAAGTGCATCAAATCTTTCCATCGTCTGGGAAATCAGACTCAAACTAAGTCTGGATATGCTCCCTGTCATCATTTTATTATATATTTATACTCTTTCTAAGAATAAGTGGAAAAGACTGATGCAGCAGGTGGTGTAAGTTAATAGAGCCATAACAGTGCACAAAAGCAACAAAGCAAGTAAAGGAATAAATGGATGTCAGGTCAGGATGAGTAAAAGCCATGGTGACCCACAACACTGTTGCAGTTTCACAGAAAACATTTAAAAATGATCTCATTTTATATTGTAGAGATATTTAGCTGTTTTAAGAAGTATTTCAATGTTAGGAGTATCTGTTGGCAAAAATCTGGCAATACAACATGTATCGTGATATATGTCTCACGATACATATCGCAATATATCCCAAGATTGTACCAGAATATTTTTATTTATTTATTTTTTTAAGACTATGGCTTAAAAAAAACTAAGTCATACTAAGTAGTACATGTCTCATAGCAACAAAAACCATGAGGACTGAACATTTAACACAAGCTGGTTCTGTTGAGATCTTCTTCTGGTGTGGTGTAGAGCTGCTCAAAGTGTGCTGTGCTGCCAACTAGTGGTCAGGAGTTTAGGTGGAATAAACGTAAGTCGCTGAAGGAGGCTCTCATGTAAAAAATGAAATATTGTGTTGTCAGCATTTTAAATCGACACAGTGAAATATTACAATATATCACCGAATCACTTTTCCCCAACAGCCTTAATGTTTGTATTCAGCTGTAAAACAAATAAAGAAACTCAAACAGAATCATAAATGAAAATATTAGCAAAAGTATGAGACAAAAAAGCTTATATTTGACTCTTTTAATTGAATTACAAAAGTGGCTATTCACTAAAACTACTAATACTTGAAAATTATGTTTATACAAATTTTTATATTGATTTCTTTCTTGGGTAAATAATGGTTAAATAAAAATAAAAAAGCTAGATGGATCAGTAAATTTGAACTAGTATTATTCCAAAAGAAGCAGCATTACAATCTTAACACTTTCGAAACATACATTTAAACTTTAGATACTGCATTCAACAATAACACACATTGAACAATCATATCTTTCTGATGACTTTGTTTCTTGCTTTGGTTTAAAATAAAAGGATGCTTACACCTGATTGTAATGTTTGTTTTTTGTTCATGTCAAGAAACAGCTTATATTTGGTGAAAATGCTTTACTCCTACCGATACTGATATTTGCAGGAACTGACACAAATCTGATAAACTTTGGTGGGTTTTTTAAGACTCTGACATTTTTGCTCAGCAGTGTTCTTGAGTGTTAAAGTTGTTTCCTTACAAAACTTTTGTGCTGGATTTTTAGCGGCATCGTTGGAATTTTTTGGTGACTTAGCTCCGATCAGATCCATATCATTTTCAAAGTATATCGTATGACCAAGAAGGAAGCCCTTCTTGTGACGGAACCCAAGACTTTTCTGTTTTGTTTTGAACAGCAAAAATGTTTCAGACATTTTAAAAACCCACTCTTTTTGGTGCTTTTAACATGTACTTGTGGCATTTCTCTTATGATTGAGGACATATATAAATAAAATGAAGCTTAAAATTTAATTTCTGACTATTTTTTATTCAAATTATTATGAATTAGGCACAGATGGAAACATTCTGTTGGAAATAGCTTGTAGATGTGACGTCGAATTTGCAACCACAAGCTACAAGTTCCCTGCTCCTCTCCATCTGTTGCATCCCCTTGCAGACAAACAGATTGTCATTGTTTTTCTTGTCTAAATCAAAACTGTACGGCTGGATAGCTCAAATATTTCTCAACATTTTTGTTGCACTGGTAATGCTAGGTTTGAGTTTCGAAGGGCTGTAAGCTACTGGGAGCGTGTGTAAACAAAGAGATAATGGGAAACGAAGGCAGGCTCACTCCACAATACAATTTAGAGGCAAATAAAAAAAAATATATATTATTATTTTGGCTAAAAATAACATTATCATAATTAAAAATACTTCAAAAATGCATCAAAAGATGATTTGAGTGAGACTTAAAGTTTCCTAACATCCAAAAAGTTTCTTTCTGTTTGGTTCATCTTCTGCAGGACAGCACAACCTCCAAACTCTAAGTGAAAGCCTTGCAAAAACCCATAATACATTGTGAAAGCATCACCTTATTGGAAGTAATGAACCAGTTAGTCAGCACCACAATTATGTATTCTTGCAGAAGCTCCCCATCATTGCATAAACAGGATTAGAGTCCCTGTGTCTGTTTGGGGTCTGTAGTTATTTAGAGTACGTCTGTGTATAGCTGGTGGGAGGCAACAACTCTCTTGGGCTCTTTGGTTGTTTTAATAAGGCTGGTTATAATCCATGTTGTTCTGGCTGTGAATCCTGTGAGAGACAAACAGCTGTCCAGTTCCCATGAGGCAGGAAGAAAGAGCGAGGAGAAATAATGCATGTTAAGAAGTGAAAGTCCAGAGTAATGAGTGCAACTCCTAACGGGAGTTCATCATGGCGGTGGAAAAGAACACAAAGTGTGTGTTGGAATGTGAAATGCTTATTTGCATCTATTTTAGGGCATTACCTTCCAGCTCAGCTCCAGGCAACAAGAAGCTCATTTTTCAGCTACTCAACAGGGAATTTTTGTTGTGGAAAATTTTTCAACGGCTAAAAGAAAAACAACATGACGGAACACTTTGATGCTTTCCTGAAATGAATTTAAAAAACACTTCAGTCATTTTTTTTTAGCTGCATTCAAAGCATTTCCAGTGGTCTTTTAGTCATGATTAAGACGTATGGCTCCCTGCATTGGTTGATAAAGAAGTGAGAGACAAAAACTTTCTAAAAATTTTGTAATGAAATTATTAAAAAGTTAGTTGGATCAAAGTTGTACAGAGCTCCAGGTGTCCAGCAGCATGCTTTACTGACCAACCATATTACATGGCAGCAGGGGTGTTCCATACCTGCATACACAGATGATTAATAGGAGAGGAGGAGGAGTATACTGATCACTTCATGGCTTCAAATGGTCATGAAGGTGTGGCTCGTGCTCTAACTGGTCGTGTTGTGTGTGTCTTCTGGATGTGTTGTCCTATCAGTGATGTCTGCTCTCTCCTGTCATGCAGCAGAACGAGGTCATCCTCCAGTTCAGTGGAAAGCTAGACTAAAACAATCCTTGAAGTGTCATAACAAGGCACTTGTTTTCATCAGTTTGCTTAATGATAGTTAAATTATGTTAAAGTCATTAAAGTCTGGCTTCAACTATATGTCTTTCTTTTGTAAAATTGTTTCTATTTGTCTTTTAATTATGATTATTAAGTTTTTTGTTAAAATCAAAAAGCCTGTCATTTTTTAAAACATTTTCTGCAGAGCTGCAGGAGCTCATTATTATTATTATTATTTTTATATACTTGTCCTGTCCAACAGCTGAGCAAACAGATACGGGCTGAGAGCCTCTCTGGAATGGGCGGGGCCTGCTTACACACACATTCAGTAGTTACAAACATACCTGTTGGCTAAAATAGTTTACATTTAAACTAGTCGAAAGGTACACAATACAACCTCAACTGCAGCTCACACACACTTAATCATACAAACTGACACAAGTAAAGCCTTTCATTTTGTCACACGTACAAAAGCTGGGAATACAAAAGCGAAAAAACAAAATTAAATAAAATTTAAAAAGGAGCAAATTGCATTCTCTAGTGCTGCAAGATATGAGAAAGAGGACACATTTTCCAGCAACTTGCTCTATTTTCTATCTAGTTGCCCGCCCACTGTCTCTCTCTCTGTGAGAAGTTTTGGTATTTTCTAACTTTTTCAGTAAGTTTTCTTTATTTTCAGTGTTAAAAATATATTTTTTGGACAGTTTTCTGCAGAGTCGCATACATTAATCGCTGGATTAAATTCACACAATTTGCACTCGATTGCACTCCAGGCGTACCATTTCAGTCATGAGGGACGTCACCAGCAGGTGTAGCATTTTGCACACCTGCTGGTGCGACTAAAGCGATTCTGCTCCGATGGGCGTGTGATCACTGCGACATGAGCGATTAAAAAAAGTATTAACCAGCCTTTAAGGATCCCTAATGACCTGAATCTGTGTTGGTAAGGTAGAAATATCTTGTCATGAGTAATGAACCGGATAATGATAAAGAAAATGGTTAGGTAGAGCCGGGAAGGAATTATATAAGTTCGCTTCCTCTTACTCCCTTTCAGCAATCTATAATTTGATGCCTAGTTATCCTATTTCGGACATAGTATCTTTGTATAGTTGTAAACCTCTGTTGATTGTATTGCACTTGCATTATTCTGGCTTTGATTGCTTGAAATAAACCATTTCAAATCAAATCAAATCTCCCACTAGCGACAAGCCCCTCACAAGCCCAAGCTAACATTAGCGTAGCAGAAAACAAAACACCATTTTGATATAGATAGCAGCTCAGATGAGGAAAATTAAGACATTAATGGAGCTATTTGTCTATAAGTGGAGCATTTAGAATTGAAATGGAGATGGGAGACGTTGGCTCAACAATTACAGTTGCTGCGTCACAAACCCGAGCATTTTCAAATAACCAGTTTATCCAGTTTTCTCTTCTTGATGCACGATTTGAATAAAGAAATGCTCAGAAATGCTGTTTTAATCTCAAGTTATTATATATATATATATATGTCCTTTATTCTGAGAAAAAAGCTACAAGAATGTTAAAAACACAATTTTCATTGGAGTGGGTCTTTGAATGTACGCAAAATAAACAGTATGAATAAGAATAGCAACCCCGCCCCCGTTCCCCTCCTTTTAATGTCACAAAAAAGTTTTTTTCCAATGGCATTTTTTTCCATCTGCTCCTGTTTCAAAACATTTTGAATAAATAAATACTCAAAAGGTTAATTTTCTTTATAAATGTCCTCCACCATGAGAAAAAATGCTGTAAGAACATGTTAAAAACACCAAAAACAACATTTACATCAAAGTGGGTCTTTAAACATATTCTATCTTACTTTTTTCTCTTTAAGGTATGATGATTTATTATAGTTAAAAATATAATTATCTAATTCCACTAATGTCCAAAAAAGATTTCTATCTAACTTTACCAGGTTACTTAAACAAAGGACTCTGGCATCTTAGAGTTGAGCCAAAATACTCACATGCTTGAGCGTGGTTGCTTAGCTGCAAGGCCTGGTGTCGATAAATTATCCACATCTTTCATTTTCTATGACGTTTTTTCACATGCAGTTGTCCTTACAAAGAACTCAGACTAATCTCTGTGTGAATCGCTGACTATTATTCTTCACGAATGATTCAGTCACACACAGACAGCCTCAGTTTGAGTGCAGATACAGTATTATCCATTCTAAAAAGAAGGGAAGGAGTCGTGAATAAAACTTGCTAAGGAAGCCTGCATGAACAGCTACCCCTGTACTCTTCCTCACCCCTCTCAACTCCTCTTTTCTCCCTCTTTCCCCATCTTTCTTATTTCCTCCTTGTTTCACTTCATTCCATTCTTCCTCCATTCCTGAGTGCATTTGGCTTAATTGCTGCTGCAGCTGCTTATTGAAACTCCAGCGAGCTTCTCGGCTCTACTACTGCGTCACGGAGACAAAATACTCAGGCATTCCAGTTCCCCTACTTAATATGCACCGAGAGAAGGAGCAAAGAATAAAGCAACTTGTCTTTGAGACTCGGCTATTAATTAGCAAAATATATGAAATATATCTCCCATTTCCCAGAGCTTTAAATGTAATCTTCTGAGCCTCTCAAAGACATTTAACAAGGGAAATGAACTATAGATTTTCTTGTCAGCGTCACCTAAGTCTGTTTTAGACAAATGTACGCTTCAATGGTTACAGCAGAGCTCTGAGCCGCTTCATTATTAGGATTATTAGAAACTCATTTTCAGAGGTCCTGCTCTTCCTAGAGGGAACACGACTTTCGAAATGCCTACATGTAAATGTGGCTTTGACCAGCAAATCCTAGAAGCTTAATTCAATTCAATTCAATTTTATTTTTATAGCCCAATATCACCAAAAACAGCCTCATTGGGCTTGTACAGAAACAGAAGGTTGGTCATCAAATTCAAACAATAGCTGATTGTTGCTAAACTAAACATATAGAACTGGAGGGGAGGTCCAAAGCCAAGACAAGCCAGAGGCGTGGTCCACAGCCAAGACGAGCACAGGTAATCCATCTGGAGTCTAAAATCTCCTCCGAAGGGGAGTGTGAAAGAGGAACAACACGTGAATCACACTGCACCAAAAAGAAACACAGGGAAACACAGAAGCTTACGGTCTAGAAATCAATTATTACAATAAAGAAAAATAAGGAAAAAATGCAAAGAATTTATTGTAAAGTCCTTTTAACTTAGAACATTTTAACCCTTTAACACCAGCACCCCAGTGTTTCTGCTGTTTGATTTACTGTAACTTTTCAATTATCAGCCCTATCAACGTCATTCCAGCAGATTCTGAAGGAGAGAACCGGCACGTTGATCGTGCTGACACCTCAGGTGTTAAAGGATTAATTGCCTTCTTGAAAAAAACTCCACTGGTTAAGTCGATCAAAGGCAGATAACAGTAATCACTTGCAGTAAACTGAATAAAAACTTAAATGTTGCTCCTCATAAACATGTGACAGACATCAGACTGACATAGCTGTAGCTATGTTGTCACCTCCAGGTTAAAACAAGCTGAAATGACTGCAGGGTTTGAGTGTTAAAAGACAGCAGCCATGTCAAAATATCATAATTTAGTAACCCCTAAAATGTTCCCCCACACGGATGACAACTTCAAAGAGAAATGGACATCCTCTGGATATGATTAGAAGTTCTGAGCACAAAAACATGAAGGATT
>NC_050518.1:2763836-2781153 GCF_002922805.2 Oryzias melastigma
TCAGGTGGAGGCCTACGACAACGACGAGCTGAACTACCACGGCAGAGTGCGCGTGTCATTCGGCATCGCGTTGATGGGAGCTGCAGAGCGAATCGAGAGGGAGATCCCGTCCATCAGCTGGCCTTTCCTGATCCTCCACGGCGACGATGACAAGCTCTGCGACATCAGAGGCTCCAAAATGATGCATGAGAAGGCTGCAAGTTCAGACAAGAAACTGAAGGTGGGTTATTTTGAGTGCTCTGGACTTTTAAAAGATTACTGTAGTGATTCCGAAGTGATGCACTTAAAAAAAATTACTCAAGTACTTAAACGTTTTACCTTCCTGTTAGCTATTTAGCTGAAATTTTCCTTTTTTTATTTTATTTTATTGAAATTGTCTTGAAAAAATGTCTCACTGGTAAACAACTATATTTACAATGCATTTTTCCTTATTGAAGGCTGTCAACATAATCCTTGTTTCTGCTATGTGAAATAGAGAAATAGTTATTTTTCTGCGATTTACTTAGTTATAGCATTTATGTCTTATGTAAAGTGGAAAAATAGATAAAGCAAACTACATAAACTTTATAGATAGGAACAGTGTTAAATAAGAGTTTGCAATCATGAAAGAGATTTTGCTATGAGGTCAAATGAGGATCAGTTTAAAGTGAATGAAAAACAAGATTATAAATTTGAACACAGATGATGTAAATTAGGGTAGGGGTTAAAAAGAGTTTTAAACTCAAAATTACACATTGTAAAGTTGAAGGAAATATTGAAACTTTTAAAAATGAAATTGTAAATTTGAATAAAATATATTTAAACTTGAAATAAATATTCACAATTTGAAGAAAAACTCTTATAAAATGATGTTTATTTATAACAGCTGCTGTTTTTTAGTTTTCGCCTCTTTTGTTTTTCATTTCTCTTCCTCTAATCTGTGTGTCCTCATTATACTGTTGCAATGTTTTGTTTTTAGGGGTTAAGCCTAATTTTACATGGGGATGAGTCTTTGACCCACTGACTAGGTCAGGGGTCTGCAACCCTAAATGTTCAAACAGACATATTAGACCAAAAAGCAAATCAGTCTGGAACCAGAAAAGATTAAAAACCTTAAATGAAGGCACACAGTGAATATTAACTATATTAGCCTTCTGTCAGAATGACTAAGTAGGCTACGAATGCATAATAAGCATTCATGATTAAATGTTTATTTTTCCTGCAGCGTTTCCTGGAGAGAACGACTACTCTGCTGTACCATATTTGGTGCTTTAAGCTCAACTTCCATTAACACAAGAGTTCCCTTCTTTATTGAGGGACTTATGTGCTAAAAATAAAAAATAATGAGTCACCTTTATGGCTGCAAAATCCCCCACTACTGTACGCTTTTCTCAGACAGACATGAACATTTTCTCACTTTTTTCTCTTCAAAGTTTAAACTTTTGTAGAAAAATACTGTAACTATTGCAAAATGAAAACAAAGATCCTCTTGCAATCAAAGATTTATGTCAATTTGGAAAGCTAAATGCATTCTGTACAGGAGACACAGCAGGCAGGAAGTTGATTGACAAGGTCAACAGCTAATCACGACGCAGAACACAGAAAAAACATGCACAGAAGAAATCTGTGTAACAGGAATAGGTGAATCCAGTTTAATATGGATTTTAGTGCGTTTCTTTGTGTTATCGTCTTTAGTTTTATGCAAATACTCCAAATGCATATTTCTTTATGCACCTTTAACATTCAGGAAGAGCGTTCCATGGTTCAAACGCAGGTTTCTCGGTGTAGAAGGGTTTTAATTTCGCTCTAATTGTGGCTTTAGTATCTATGCTCTGTGGACACACCTGTCCAGCACAGCGCCGCTTTCTGTGGACTGCGGTCTGTGATGCAAATCTTCGTTAAAATTTAATATGGATTATGCACTTTTTGAAGTATTGGAAAAAGTAAGGAATGTGTTTCGTGTTTGTCCTGAAACTATATTAAAACCAAAAATAGGCTATGTCTGCCCACTTTTTCCATGTTCATACATTTTTGAAAAGACTCCAGGGAGCCACTTTGGGGCGCTAAAGAGGCTCTGGAGCCACGGGTTGTCGTTCCCTGGGCTATACCGGGACATGATTGACTTGGGGTGACGGAGGTTATATTTACATCATTCCACTCCAAAACAAGCCCTGCTTACGTCCAGCTCCTGATACATCAGAGGAGGGATCTATGCTCTCCCAAATGTATATATAGTGGGGCAAAAACACATTTAGTCAGCCACCAATTGTGCAAATTCTCCCACTTTAGAAAATGAGAGAGGCCTGTAATTTTCACCATAGGTATACCTCAACTATGAGAGACAAAATTAGGATAGAAATCCAGAAAATCACGTTGTCTGATTTTTAAATAATTTATTTGTAAATTATGGTGGAAAGTAAGTATTTGGTTAATAACAGAAGCTCAATATTTTGTTATATGGGCTTTGTTGGGAATGACAGCAGCCAATTTTTTTCTTTAAGTCTTTACAAACTGGTATTTTGGTCCATTCCTCCATGCAGATCTCCTCTAGAGCAGTGATGTTTTGGGCTGTCGCTGGATAACACAGACTTTCAACTCCCTCCAAAGATTTTCTGTGCTATCCGGAGCTGGCTATGCCACTCCAGGACCTTGAAATCCTTCTTACGAAGGTGTCTTATATAGATAACGAGTCCAAACAGGTGCCATTAATACAGGTGACGAGTGGAGGACAGAGGATCCTCTTACAGAAGAAGTTACAGGTCTTGCTTGTTTGTTTGTGACCAAAAACTTCAATTCCACTATAATTTGCAAATATCTTTAAAAATCAGACGATCTGATTTTCTGGATTTTTTTCCAACTTGTCTCTTATAGTTGAGGTATACATTTGATGAAAGTTTGGCACATGTATCTTGGTACATATACCAAACTTTGGGAGAGTATTATCACTACTCTATGTCACATCAGAGGAGGAGTGACAGAAGCAGCGACAGCAACAGACACTGTTTCAAGTTTTAAATAAAGTTTAAAGCATATTTTTCATTAAATTTACAATTGATTTCCTTTTCAAATGTTTAATATTTCCTAAAATTTACAATCAGGTTTTCATTCCTTTAAGCTGATCCTTTCACCCCATAATCGGTTGACATCCTGTACATTTGTTTGGGTTCAAACCAAATATTTCTAAGAAATACATTTTTTGAAAGCGACAGAAGCTCCTACAATTTAGAGAGTTTCTCCTGATGATATTTCTTCCATTTTACAGAACAAACACACAAATTCTCTGTAACTGATTGGGTATTTTTAGAGGGAAAGTGCACTTGCATGAGGGCTAACAATGTCTCAGCAGCCCTCTTCTACCTGATCTGGCAACAAAAAGACCACATGGCAACAAAAACTCTAAATATAAAACCAAAGTGTCGGCTTCTTTTACTGTTCGCTAAAAGCGTTCACATCTGACTCCTTCCTAAATGTTTTCCCAGATCTACGAAGGAGGCTACCATGCACTCCACCACGACCTTCCAGAGGTGGCCGAGTCTGTGCTGAAAGACGTGACCGGCTGGATCACGGAACGACTTCCTGACACAACAGCAGCCCAGCAGCACCGCTCGTAGATCTGTGACTTGCATAATTCAGTCAGCGCTCCAAGGAACCTACCAGCCGTGTCACAGCAGGCGCGCTCATTCTCCTGTAGCCTTTCAGGCATAACAATACTACTGCAGTCTCCTCTATTGAAGACGCGCTATTTTATATAAAAGGACATTTAATCTGTGTGGCAGGTTTAAACTTTCAGACATCTATTCCACGAGTTAACCTTCTTCCGTCTTCTTCTTGACTTAAAATAATTGAGGGTTTCAGATGTTTGAGAAACTCAGCAGTAACTATCCAGCAAAATGTGCCATCAGGATGGTGCCTCAGGTGTTCCACCCAGCAGGCTTGTTTGTTTTTTATCATCTCTGTGGGACTTCTCTCATGTTCAGGTCAGGTGAAGTTGTTAAAACAGAATGTGCAATAATTAAGTTTCCATCCACTCATTTAAAAAAAAACAGAAAAGTTTTCTAAAGCATGAATTTCTCTGTTATTGATCTGTAAATGAACAAGTTACTAATAGCAAACCTTTTTGCTCATCTTCCACTTACGAGCAGGTCAGAGGTCAGAGGTCAGGGTCGGCTCGAGGACGGCACATCAGAAGCTGGAAGTGTGTCTGTCTGTTCTATCTGTGTTGCTGAGAATCCCAAAATGCACAATTTTAAGGTTTGTTCTTTCGTGTTTGAAGGAAGAATCCTGATTTAAGCACTCTCTTTATTTATAACAAAAACTCTTTGTATGACCCCGCCCCCTGTGTGTTTCTTTTGTTTGGTTTGAAGACAGATGGTTGACCTAAGGACAGATGGTTGTCACAGAAATGACTAACAAACTACTGGTCTAATAGTTTTATTAATTATGGAGATATTTCTAATCTAATCTTTTTAAGGTGGTATTTTATATGACGGGGGAGCGCTCTCGTTACATAAAAGTAAAGGGTTATTTTCATACTTTGATGAGAGGAGGGTTGAACAGGTGAAGCTCATTCTCTGCAGGTGGGGATTGTAGTGATGGGGTCAAATGCTGTCTCATTTCACTGACCTCTGACCTTTTGATGCTTCACCACACAGTTGGGGGAAAAAAATCATATTCATGCATCATTAAGTCAGACTATAAACTATAGGGTCCAGCTGGAAAATGGGGCAGAAACACTGTCTGTGAAAGGACAAAAGAAGCCATTGTCTGTTTATTAAATACAATCCATCAATGCCACGCATCCCCATCTAAAAGCGTGATCATATTTCATGTAAATGAATGGCTGTTGGTCAGGAGTGGCCATAAAAGCCATGAAACTTCCCTTTTTTTTGTTTCCAAAACAGCAGTGAAGCCAACTGTAGCTTCATACATGTTAGCAATAATATCAAAGTACTTTTATTATTATTTATAGATTATTAATGACAAGCTAAAGGCAGAAATGTAACTTAAAGTGTATTGACTGTGTTTATCAGCTGATGCCGAACGATGGAGCCGCAGATTTATGAGGCGTGTAAAAGTTTCAGGAGTTGTTATCCGCAGTGTCAGTCTCGGGAACCTGGAGCACGGTAGATTGGGGTCTCCATGGTAACATGTGTGACCATGGTAGCAGTCCAGCTACATGTGTTTTCACATGTGTGATCCCCGTGGTGATTCCAACAGAGACTGTTAAAGTGAGTCGAAGGCTTGCCATTTGCGTGTTTCCACCTTTTGTGTGTGTTTTTGACGGATATTTTTTTTTTGGCTCTACTCTGTTAACAAGGATTTTGTGCTGTCAATCACTATACAGGGCACTGTTGTTGTGCAACAAATTGAACCAGCTGGTCCTTCCTGCAACTTACATGTCTATCATAACAGTACAGGTCTGCTTTGGGCTGGCAGCTCTCTCTGTCAGTTCAGAAGAAATATGCCATTCCTGATTCTGCTGAGCTCGTACTAAATTTTACAACTGTTTCTGTGTGTCAAACATGTACTCATTGCAAATAGAAAAACTCAGCAGCAGTGAGCTCACCTTTCAGCCGTTTTCAGACATAATTTGAAATGTAGTGTATTTTTGACGTGAACCCCGAGCAGAACTGCAGGCGTTTCTCCACTAAGCCCCTAATTAGGCTGCAGCACACACAGACCAAACAGCACTGGTCCTATTTGAACTCCTAATGACACCCCTGCTGCACAACAGGAGCACAATGGTTTCAGCTCACAGCGCAGTTTCAGAAATGCCCTACCTGTTCAGTTTATGTGTGTGGATAGAACTGCTATCAGTCGCTTTGGGGGTGGAGAGGAGTAGGTATTCAGCGAGAGGACAAGAGACCCAATCTGACAGTAACCATGGCAGCCGTCTCTTTCTTTCCTCTCCCAGCTCAAGAAATGTATTAATTCCACGGGAAGCATGGCATGTGTGTTTATGCTTTCAGGCCGTGTTGTCCATTTACTGCTCAGAGGATTCCCTTTTGTGCGAGCGTGCAGATAAGAAAACGAATAAGTGAAAGATGGGAGCTGTGTGCAGTTGTTACAGCTCTGCCTGCTCTGCTGGTTGTACTGAAAACACCATTTTCATCCAGAATTTGATGGATGTTATTTATTTATTTTTTTTTTTAGATGATTCCTGGGGACAGAATAACTTGCATCTTTCTGGGATTAAATATCTGCAAAGATGCAGATGCACTAATGCTTGGCAGATCTGGTAGTGAAGATACTTCGTTTTTATACTTATTTTATATAAAGAAAGTGAATGAACATAATGAAAGACCGACAGATGTATGTAAGTAGATTACAGCATCATTACAGACCAATTCAGTGGGCCTGCTGTTCTGTCTATAGGGCAAGATTTTTTTTTTTTTTTTTTTTTTTTTTTCTATGACTTGATGACTGTTTCTAAAGAAAGAAATGTTAAATAGGATAAAAGACAACAGACACACACAAGTCTGTCTGGTTTATGAGATTCAAGTTTCCTGGAGAGTGCAATGTTTTCTTAAATCCCATCTCTGATCAGGGCTAAGCTTTCAAAATGTCTGAACTCCAAAATGTTTTAAAATAGAAAAAATATATATAAAACACGACATTTTCAAGGCAGATAAAGACAAACTTTTCAGAGTAATATGTGGAAGTGTAATACTAATTTTCCATTCAACAAAATGGTCAAACTCCAAATCGATTTAGCATTTCTTTTATTCATCTAGTTAAAAGTATATTTTAGAAAAGTAATTTTACATTTTAATCTGTACATATTGATCACCTGAATGAAAACCTTTTGTTATCACAACTTAATTTTCACAGCTGTTTTAGACATTGTTACACAATTATGACAACCAGCTCGATGTCCACGTGTGTAGTCACCTCCATATGACTCATTTTGTAAAAAGAAGCGGAAAGTCTTCAACCAACGCATCAAACTTGAGTCTTGTTGCAAAAATATTGAGTGTCACATGACATTGAATCAGGTTTTATTTATTTATAAAGATGTATTTTTAGTATAGTTTTTGAAAAAACACATGAAGTTGAAAAAGAGCTTCATAAAACCTTGTTCTGTAAAGTTGATTTGCTGATTTAAATGAGTAAATTGGACTAATCTGGTTAAATAAAAATGTTTGATTCATTTGAAAAAATGTTTAAATTTAAAATCTGTTTGTGAAAATGTGTACTGAAATCATACTAAGTTGTTTTTGTTTGTTTTGTGCCTTATACTATGATGAATGTGTATTGTATAATTTCCACATGCATCCATATTATGTGTGTGTTTTGAGAAACACAAGAGATGCTATTAGTAAAGCAGATACCATTAATTCTATTTTCTCCTCTGGTTCTGTTCATCTCCTCTTCCTGCGTCATCCAATTTACATCTGTTTGTCAAAACTGAAGCGTTTATTTCTGCTCCATGTTCTGTGCAAGCTGAACTATAGCACAGAAATATATCACCTCCTAGTTCTGTTCATCATTCACAATTTCTTTCAATTCTATTTAAAAACAATGCTTGGCATTGGAGTTAAGACTTTGGGCTGTAAAAAGAAATTCAGTTTTGTTTTTGATGCAAACAGGAAATGAGGCGATTTACATACGACTGCAAAGTCATTTAGAGGAATCTGTAAGGCAAAAAGATGAGCTGTGGTTATTTTTGCTAAAATCCGGACTTGTATGTGCTAAAATGCTACAATCTGAGTCAAAACAAAAATATATATAAGCATGAAATTTTGTGAAGAATTAGTCATTTTTATTGAGTCTTCAGCAATATGAAATGTGAACTTTTGAATCATTTGTAGTACTTTGAAATTTGATTATTTCTTACATTTTTGTCCGAAAATATTTTTTGTGACACTAATAAAACTGTAAAAACTATATAAACATGATTGCTGAATACCAGGAAAAAACATTCAATAAAGCAGTGCTGTTTTTCTTTTATAAGTTGACTTTTTTTCACACTTATGCTAGTCTACTTATTTAGACAGATGTTAGACATTAAAGTTTTAGGTTTTTTCTCCAAGTTTTATGAAACCAACTCACAACCTGACTGTCAGCTTTCATTATTTAGTAAAATTATAATCAACATACTTTCATAAAATAAGTTAAATAAACTCATAATGCCGAGTTTCTCTCGTCTGGATTGTTCCAAAGACACATAATTTCAAAATAAATATGAATATTTTCTGTCCTGTTTATTTTTTTTCAGATCTTTATAAATAAGATAGTCCGCTTTGTTCATTTGACATTATATCTATAAAAACTAATAAATATTAGACAATTATCCAGTGGCAGGTATGTGGCAAATATATTTTTTTATTGTCTCTACATCTAATCGCTAGTTTGGGAAGAGTTTCTTTTAAAAAATATATTTTTTTTTTCGGTGTTACGCGCAGCAAAGCAGGTCAATCTTGTAACAGTCACTGTAACTTTGAGAGTCAGTAGAGATGGCATCTTGATATTAAAATCAAAACTGACGCAGCAAAAATAACACCAAGGTTCAATATTTCCAAGTATTGTTGAGGTGGCTGCTTTTCACTCGTGTCAAACAGTAGATGGCAGCATTGAACAACAAAAAGAAAAGCTTTCTTTGAATGCGTCTCTAGAATGAACGTGCAAGAGAGTAAAACATGAATGAAGCAGGAATTCATGTTTGTATAAGCAATATTAATACTTTTGAATTAAAAAATCCGTATTTTCAGGTTTTTTTGCCTTTAGAATTTTTGCATTAAGCTGATTTAACCCTTTAACTGTTTGATCAATCAATATTAGAGCATATTTGGAAAAATATTTTAAATGCATTTATTGTTTGGAATATTCACCAAAGGGAAGAAGCACTAAAAAAATCAATTATTTCATTGATTTCTTTTTAAGTACTAGTACAATATAGCGCCATTGTTGATAAGTACAAGTAAAAGCTAAATTCATTCTCCTCACTCCAATTCTACAGTATTAAACAGTTTGTCATTCTTAATCTTGATAAACAACAAAAATAACCTATAAAATGTTTTTATTGACAAACTAGGGTGTTTTTCAATATATAAATTGCCAAAGGAAAGGACAAGCATCTACACACCAGCTAATCTCTTTTTAAAAGCCCTTGGAGTTTTTTTTCTTCTATTTTTTGCCTCACTCCATGACCCACTTTCTTTTTAACCTCTCCCTAATTAAAATGTGGGTTAACAGCTGTCTTTCAGACATTTCTGGAGTTAGTTGGGAGCACATTTGCAGTGTTTCCGAAAGGTTGCTATTCCTGCAAAACAAAAGGCCTGATTCTAACCAAGCAAATCTTTCATTTTTCACCTGGAGATGAATACACTCCTCTTTGATGATGTTTCTGCTGATCCACAATCACATCGATTGCAATCCATCTTACTTTTTTACCTCAGTGTTATGATAAAATGGGATCATGGTGGACAAAAACTGAATGAAATGAGAAATAAAGAGTTACTTGATTTAAGTGAAGTTGATTTGTACAGCCAGCAGGCGGAGCAAGAACTGTAAAACCACTTCCAAACCAATCAGAAACTGGTTCAGGGAAATAAATATGACTGCTGTGACCATGGCAACAGATTTATCTCAGTGACAGGGTGAATGTAGGAGATAGAACTGGAAGAAAAGATAAAACATGCCTTAAATTCCTTAAAAAAACCTGTTGTCATGACCTCCATCAGCTTTTTTGGAAAGGAAGACCAATGACTGGAAGTGAGGCAGGATAAAAATAAATTAATAAACAACAAGGAAAATGTATTGAAAGAAAAATCATAGATTGAAATGATTTTGATGTAAAAAAAATGTACCTGTCAAGGCCGCCTTAGAGGGCGTGGCACCCTTAGAAGAGTGTAGTTTTTGACGTGCGTCCACCTCCTTTTGACGTCACGCTGTTTTATTTTGATTGGTCACTTTTTCTGTCAATCAATGCCAACCGTTTGCTGCTCGGCTGGTAGCTCCGCCCCTTACGCTTTCAGAAGGCTGTGGTTTATTCGCGCGTTAAGAACTGTAGATTATCTCGTCGGGAGGGAGGACATTTCCTTTTTGTCAACTTACAAGCTTTTTTGCTTTTATTAGGGTATTTTTCTCCCCCAAGACCAAGATTTTTTTTGTTCATTTTCAGCGAAACTTTGCGCGTATCGGTGGTGCGGCGCAACAGTGCATCCGCCGAGCACACAGTAGCGTTTAGTCACCTGGCTGCAGCAGCTGACTTGTGTCTTACGGAAAGCGGAGTTGCCAGGCAGTTGCAAAAGAAAACTAGCTATTGCTAGTTAGCAAGTCAGTCAGCTAGCCAGCTCTTTCCTCACTGCCACATTAAGTCCCACCCTCACGGAGCGCGCGGACGTTGGGCTGCAGCGGTGAAGTCCAGTATATTTTTACCCCCTCTTCTGAAACTAGCCAGCATCCTTATACACCTGGTTGGCACGGGAAGATCATCCCCCATCGCGTCGCTTAGCAAAGTTAGGTCAGACTAACCTTTTACCCCTGGCTCTACGTTCTCAAATAGTCACCTGTAGGGAAAACGGTCGCTACACTGGCAGAGAGACTGTGTAAAAAGAAGAGACGAAATAAGAAAGAACAAGGAAGACGCAGAGAAGGAGGTGTCTGGCTAGTTTAGCCGGGGAGAGAGAATTCCATGTAAGTGACTCAGTTGGTGTGTCGTGTACTTTGTTAAACGGCTTACATGTCTCGTACAACTTGCACTGCTTGCATAACCACGTTTATCCACTCAGCTTCTTTTCTGTGGCTTATCGCCTACAAATAGTGCGCCATACTACTTACTACGTAAGCTAACGGTATGGGCTTCCTTTAAGGTGGCTCACTAGCTAGCATGACGGCTAATGACAGGTTGAAAGTAGGAAAGCACTTATATAGCTGTCATGCTGTGTGTACTACAATCATAACGTAACTTATTAGCGTTCACACAGTCGCAACTTTGGTGAAGTTTTATCTTTGCACCGAGAAAAAACGCCGGAAACTGCTGGTTGACATAAGGATTAGCTTATTAGCCCCTTTGCTAGCTAGCTGCATCCGGCTATCGACTCAAGTTGACAGCTCTGTTTCTGGCGGTTCTAAGCAGCAGTCACAGACGCTGAGGCCGTGTTACCAACTCTGTCAATTTCTTAGCAAATTTGTAACTATTTTGTACTGCTTGGGGACTGTACATTCCTCAGCTCAGCCCTAGATAACATAGCAACTAAGTGACATTTTCCCACAGCACTTTTTGTTATAACACTACTTTGCTGTGGGGGGAAAAAGTGTAGTCGAATTCTGGTTAATTGTGTTTTAAGGAACTATTTGTTTACATCCCACTTGTGGTACAGTTTACATTTATTATGTAGCTGTAAAAAATGAAAATAATTATTTGTCCTGAAACTACAAATTGTCATCTGCATAGCATTTCACCACCAAACAACACATTTAATTGTCTACCTACGTCTCTCTCTCTTTCTTCTTTTTTAGATAAACACTACCACCAAGCCACACACAACCATGAGTATTGAGATACCAGTAGGGTTGACAGAACTTCTGCAGGGCTACACTGTGGAAGTGCTGCGACAAAGGCCGTCAGACTTGGTGGAATTTGCAGTACAGTACTTCACCCGTTTGCGAGATTCCAGAGGTCAGGATGGGGCCACAGGTGCCAAGCAAGGGAAAGGAGTAATGTTCGACGGTGAACCCATGCAGACAGAGTCCAATGGAGATGACGAGGAAGATGATGACTCTGACTTTGAACGTAGGTGGATGTTTTTGTTGTATCGCTGAAAACTAAAATAGTTAATCTCACTAAACATTAACATTTTGACGGGACATTCAAAGTGGTGAAAAATAAATACACCACTTTTCAGTGATGCACAAATCACATAAACGAGAATTGTGAAGTATATTTTGATTTCTGCCACTCTTTCCACTCTGAGAATTAGCTTTGAATGAGCTTTCTGAGGAAAATGAGAATGGAAGAGGAATGGCAATATGTTGAAATGTGATCTTTGAGATATTCTAGTTGGCAAGACAACGATTGTTGTCTTCATCTATGGTCTTCCTAGTTTTTATTTTCTATACGTCTGTCAAAAACCCACTTGGTAACTTTTTTTTTAAAATATTCAGTCATCTGCAAGTATAGGATCATGGATCGTGACCCTAATATCAAAAGTTGCTTAACTTGTGCCTCTCTTAGTAGTCCACTTTCAGCTAGTATTAATCCTTTTTTGATAAATGTTACTGTACCTTAATCTAAGTGACCACAGATCATAGCAGTGTCCCCACAGGCTTTACCTTTTGCAGTACTTTTATTTTCCTGATGTCCCTGGTACTCTAGTAGAGGGCTAACCAGACTCACTAGACTTTTTTTGCTCACTTTTTATTGTCTGTTAGTAACACTGATTCCAATGCAAATTCCTCTTCCTTTTTTGGGCTTGTCTTACTTTCTTAGAAGCATTTTTTTCATTTAGATCATTTATTTATCAATAATTAAAGTTTTGAAAGCTATGTTATTTCTAAATCTTTTTACATTCCTAATTGAAAAACTAGAAACTTTCAGTCAATGGTTTGGGTTAAAGAATCAGTTACTAGCTGCAACAAATCATTTAAAACTTGGAAAGGCTGTTAGGCTTTCAAACTGCGAGGATCTTGAATGTGCTTTTCAAACCCAGAGTTTCAAGTTCTGGCCTAAAGTCATTTTTAGAAAAAAATGATTCAACGTTTCTTGCATATCATTCCCCTGTGTTTGACAGACTAGCAGAACCTGTAAGCCGCTCCATAGCTTAGCTCTCTCCTCTGGGCTCCTGAGAGCAATGTGGCCTAGATCCTCTTAATGTGTTTTGCTGTGAATGAAGGAGTTTGCTTTTTTATTTGTTCAATCAGTAAATCTGTTTGTTTAAAAAAAAATCAATTATTTAAGTAAAAAAAGAAGAAGTGGAAATTTATCTTCTGGTGTAAAATCCAATTGTCCAAACAACAAACAAGTAGGACTAATATTTTCTCTTTTAATCAAATCATGGATAAAATATATGAGCTCTATTTGCAGTTTATAAACCACATTTTTCATCTGGTTTGCCAATCTTTTAAACATTTTCTATATTATGTGTTCTTTTATTGTAATTGGTCTCTGCAGTCTTAATGCAATGTTTGTTTTTAAAGCAGTGTTGGACAAGTAAGTGCCGTGGTAGAAGGTGGCTTACATTTAAAGGCGGATTATACAGATTTTGTCCCAATGCTCACATAAGTGCTGCATTGCTGTGACCCAGGTTAAGGAGGGGTGTGTTGGTGTGCTTGCACAGACTTGCATTTCTACAAGCTTTAGATGTTTTGTGTGTTTGTAAGCTTGTAAAAGTGAACAGTTGTTTTGCACTAGTTCAGATTCAGTTTAATTACAACGTAAAACACTTCTTCTCTTTCTCCTCCCAGTTAGCAACCATTTTAGCCTTTTTACACCTCATTAGAGGGAAAGACAAAGTTAAAATACTTGTGCTAAGGAAGTAGCTTTGCCGTTACTGTTGGAAGTTAGACACATGACTTCTGTGATGTTAAATTATCCAACTAGGCTGGTTTACTTTCCCCTTAGGAAAGATTCACTTCCTTTGAGAAACAACGCTAGCTTGTGTATTGAAAAGCCAGAAAGTCATGTGTTTGTTTCTACTTTTTTGATCACTTTTGTAACCTAGTTTTAAAGAGTGGAAGCCTTCTTCAGATGACTAAGAATAGCAGTATGGATTTAGATGCTGCCAAGTTAAAAATTACAAACAGAAGACGATTTCATTCAGCTTATTTTTTTGAGTATGCTAATGATGCGTTGCAAAGTGCATGAAAGGGACGCGATTCTCCATGATTCAGTTTATACCTTGATTATATCTTATTACAAAACTTAAAATTCTGAAAAATCTATTTTTTTTAAGTTGCAAATACAGTGAAGAAAAAAAATCAGTTGGCTAATACTAAGCCTGGTATGATGTAATAAAACGATGACTTATAAATCCTTAAATTTAGCGCAATTGTTTGACACTTTCGATGTAAACATTCTGGTATGCAATAAGGATGCAACAAGGCACTTTTCGCATGATTTGGTTTAATTTTGTAGCATACAGTTTAGTTTTCAATCGATATTTTTACATGCATATCAGTAGTTGCGTTTACATGGACACAAATAATTGGAATAAAAGCCTGATCAGAATAAAAATGCGTAATGTAAACACGCTACTCGAAATACTCTGGCCCAATGAGACTCATTCAGATCACAGTTTCCTTTGCTTGAGATAGCTGCTTATTGTTGATCTGATCATGGTGCATGTAAACAATTTATTTCGATCGTGGGTCATTACTTCGCTGGTTTTTACCTGATGCGTAGATGGTGTGGCGCTCCAGAGAAGGCTTTGGAGTGTAAACGGGACCGGCCAGCAGCTCCACGTGAGCAAATCGTGTCTCCAAGCAGAGCAGCCGGGCGTTGTGTATAAGTAGGGGAGGGTGCTTTGTCATGGTGTGCGCTCAAGAGGAGGCTTAAGAGCGCAGTCTAGCCTGTTGCTCTGCGTGAACAAGTTACCGGACTCGAGAAAACTGTATATTCTGGGACAAATGTGTATGAGCTGGCGGAGGCGGCTGTTGAATGTGGAAATGCTGCTCCGCACAGTCTTGAGAAACCATTTAATCTCGGGAATTTGTTTTTCCAGTTGTGCAGCAAAGATGAACATTAATGCATTACTGTATAAGTGCGTCCCAGGCTAAACGTTGTTGTTGGTATGTATTAACCTGACCCTTCTTCCGGGTTCATGGCCGCATGGATTTAGAAAATTATGTCCGAACAGTCACTTAAAAATAACAATAAAATTACGCTTAGAAGATCATCTTGCTCTATGCTGCATCTTTGCTTGTTTACAACAGAACTCTCAAATTCTTCTTCTATGTCGGTTTCAAGTATTGTACATACTTCTGCGCATGTCGAAAGGATTTATTCCGATCAAACATGTGGTACATGTAAACGTTTCTTATATTTGGATAAGGTTTTCCGGGGCCCATGTACAAAATTCAATTCTAATCTGATCTTTGATCTATTTAAATACAGTTTGCACATGTAAATGCTACTAGTAACCTGGTAAATGTTCCTGTATCCAACAACATCAATTAGTTTTATGGTGTGCTCTGTAAAGTTTATCACTTTGGGACTGCTCTAAAAATTCTGTGAGGATTTGTTTTTTGCAAGTGGACGTGAAAGTATTTTGCTGATTCTTTTGAGGATCCCTAATATATATAAGGGTGACTGATACATTTTGGTTGTTGCCCTTTTTAATTAGATCATGCAGTTAATTATTTTTAGTTAATTATCTGAGTATTCATTTGTTTTTTGAAGAAGAAAGTTTGTTTAAATCTCTGGTTAGGTCAGAATTTTTATTAATGAGAACATGCAGTGGTACAATAAGCATGATATGCATCTGCTATAAATTGTAAATTATAAAAGGTAATCCACACTTCGTATGAAAGGCATTTTGCAGCTATGATTCACCAGTCAACTCATGACCCTCACATTTTGCTGCAGGAAAACACTGAGAGTGAGCTAGCTGAACGCCCAATATGTAAATGAACTAAGTTTTCATTTTTGCATTTCCTTGGTTTGTAGAGTATTCTCTTGAAAGCAAAATATATAATTTTACATGCTTTGTGCCTCTAACTTTACATGTCCACCTCCTCTGCAAATCTACAATGGCCTTGGATATGTGTGTTTTTTTAAGAAAGATTAAAAATGTTCTAAGCTTTTATGCTTAAAGAAAAAAAGGTATATGAACTTGGCACAAAAGTACAGACATTTGTGTTTACTTCATTGTTACAATATTTCTTTAATTTTATTATTTGCTGTAAATTGTGTCACTCTAGTGAAAAAAATGTGAATTTGTGGGATAAGCTCATTATTTGTGTTGTGCTGATGAAAAAAATTGCCAAATCTTTTCTACAAATTCCAAACACCTTATTCTACCATCGACTCTTCTTTGATATTTGGCAATCCAGAATATTTAAGTTTGAAAAACAGAACATAATCGCTATTTTTCAAATAAGTATTTTAGCGACAGGAGCCTCAGTTTTGTGTGGCAGAAACAGACACATCCACAAAAAGACTAGCACTGTATTTTCATTTTGGCTGCTAGTGTATTCACAGTCTACCGTAAACCGGCATATCAACCTCTATTTTTCATAATTCTGCCGTTGCGGTTGTGTTGGGGTAGAGCAGCACACTAACCTGATCCTACAAACCTTCAATGGGTGGAAGGTCAGACCTGCTGACAGTTCATTCTATTCTCCCTACTACCAAATTCTGGAGGTCATTGGTGATAAATCCTGCTCTATGGGGGCAAGCGTTGTCATCTTGGATTGAGTTTGATCTATGAGGGAATGGCATTGCAGAATCTCATCTTGATTTAGCTCTGCGTTAAGATTGGGCGCAGCAGTCTGTTCTGGATTGTAAAACTTGCTACGAGCCATTGGCCATATCTTGAAAACACTGATAGCAATCTGTGGAAGGCAACCTCTGGTACCTATGTGCTGACACGATAGAGAAGCTGTCTTCTTTGAGTGCTGTCGACTTGTGACACCCACTTGACAGCCTGTCTCTGACAACTACATTAAATAGAACTTGACCCTCAGATTAAAGAGGGTACTGGGGTTATTCTAAACAATACTACAACTTGGTTTTACCAATCCCCAGTCTAAAGAATAGGCCCTATCCAGGTCAGGCAAACATGGCATGCTGAGTATTGGACTGTTGTAGCATAGATCATGCACATCGCTAGGGAAACTACAAGCTTACAAGTGTCAAAATCAACAGCAGTATTAACTTACGTACTTTATTTTTGGACTAAATGGAAAAGATTTAGGCCATTTTTTTCTGTTGTTTGACGCAAGTTAATTTTTCTTTTTTCTTGTAAGGACTTCGCTAAAAGTTATACCTCATCTAAAGTTTACAATTTGTGTTTGTGTTGGGAACTGGCACAACAGTTTGAAGTTTTATAATGTGCTTCTGCTTAGACGACACATGACAGAGTGTTTTGGTTTTCTAAGAGCAAAGCTTTAGTGATGATCATTCCCTGTTTATTAAAACCCTCCATCAACATTATTATACCTCTTCCTTCTTCCTTGATGATAGTCTTTAGTATTCTTATCTCATACTTCTGGTTGGATATAAACTTGTGTGTTAACATTTGTAAAGTTCCCTATTTATCCTCAACACAATTTATAATTTGTTTTTTGCTGATAAACAGGTTAAACTTTTTGAAGGAAAGTGTATGATTATGTTTGGCTTGGTCTTTTCTTGTACACCCTCTTTGATTCCTTATGAACCCCACAATTGTGTGTTATC
>NC_050518.1:2781508-2790099 GCF_002922805.2 Oryzias melastigma
GTAGAATAATGAACGTTATTTAAGGTTTAAATTGATTTCTTCTGGAATAATATTCCTGCCTGTTTTTTAGTCATAGTAATGTTCAAAAAGTTAAATTAAAATTAAAAAAATTAGTTTTAGTGTGTTTCAACAAATGTTTATCATGTTTGGTCCGTGACATAAGGTGTGTTTTAGATTTTGACCCCCGACTGAGTTTGACACCCCTACTGTAGAACAACTGGCTAATACTTACTTCATGTTAAGTCTTCAGATGTTAAGTGAATTCCCACCCTAATCCCTAACCACAAAAAACTGTATAGGGCACGACTACTATAGTGCACTGGATTTTAAAAGCAATGCAGACACCATGCTCACTCCTTGTTTTTTTCTTTACCGCAAGTGGATATGACGTCACCAATTTCATGAAGTGAAAATCTAATTTACTTCTCACATTTTACGTCTATTTATGAATCCACTGCGTGGTGAGGACAATATGGATGGTTTATTAAAAAATACATTTAAACCCTTTTTTTAATGCAAAAATTCCGTTTGTGGGAATTGTGGTCTATATTCGCCATTGCAGTGAGCATCAATGCACACTGGTTTTTTGCAAAGATTTCTGGGAAATTTCTCAGGCACTCGATTTTTTTTTTTTTTGTAGATCTGAACACCACTACAGAATTCGAATGGACTGTATAGTGAGTAGTGAAGGAATTCAGACCTAACCGAAATGTAAATAACTGCTAGTGCCTGTGGCTGCATGACTTGAATAATAATTATTAAATGTATAGACATGCAGACAATCTCAAGTCATTATTGTTTTAAAGCCTTAATTCTGATCAGTTTGCTTGATGTTCTTAAAAAGTGAATCTCTTGATTCAATTGAGAAATAACATATACTATTTTTTTTCTTGCGACTAATTACTTATTCCTAGAAAATTATATAATTGTACTATAATGAACAGGGCTTTGCAAGGTAGTGTTGAGGTTGTATTTGATGATGGGTTTGACATGTTTTCTTTATGATTTTCTTCCTCTGTTATTGTTGATCAGCTTGAATCCATCTTACATATTTGACATGAAAATTGTCACTCTGATGGAATGGGTATTTCCATTTACAGAAATGGTATAAAAAAGTATTTGTATGTTAGGACACAACAGTCTAAAGCCACTGTTTAGATAAGACTGATGAAGCTTTGGTGTCGAAAGCTGTGGTAAAACGTGGCTCACTTCTATTTACTGATGGGTATCGGATGAACTTTGGTACTTCCTCATTCACTTATCTTGAGTGAGACTGCAGAAAAATGAGGAAATGGTGGTAGACGTCAGGCGTTGGTGGGTTAGTGGCTATTATGACTTTACTTTAACCCTCATTGACATGTTTAAGGTCTGGAGCATATCATTCTAAAAAAATCTGTTTCATTGATTAGACATGGCAATTATAACATAGAATCAGACTGTAAATAATGTATTTTAAAGGAAAATTGTTGAAAAAATCTTGCACTGCAAACTATCATTGCTTAGATTGAGTTGGTCTAACCTGTTGCTCAGTCCTAAATTATAAAAGCCTTGCACACTCATACACACATTCCAAACACACTAAAGGGTGATTCATATCAAATTGTTTCGACCGCGTTTGGAGAGAAGTCTAAAAATACTTGTAACATTTTTAAAGCTCCAAATGTGTCCCAAGGGACCACCTGCTGAGCTGATATAATACCATGCAAGCCATGCACTTTGAACAAATACAGTGCTCCAGTGGTAATGGCGGGAGTTCTAAAAACAACCCACAATAGAAGAAGTAGTCAACTTTAATTTTTACAATTATTATAGATATTTTCGGGGAGTGAATATATTGGTAGAAGGATGCTGAGTCTAGAGCTGCCAGGAAAGAGGTCTAGAGGAAGACCAAAGAGGAGGTTTATGGATGCAGTGAATGAAGACATGAAGGTGGCTGGTGTTAGAGTGGAGGATGCTGAAGACAGGCTTAGATGGAGGAAACTGATTCGCTGTGGCGACCCCTGAAGGGAAAAGCCGAAATGAAAAGAAGAAGAATAGATATTTTAGGGGGATAAACCCCCTCACTACATACTTTCTCAGACGGACATTAACACGTTCACACTTTTCACCCTTGTATAAACCCTCAAAGTTTTAACCTTAGCAAGAACAAAAAAAAAAAAGTGTAGCACTTCAGTCACACCACAAGTGATCAAAGATTTATGTATATTTAGCAAGCTGAACAGAGATTGATTGACAACAATCTGCAGCTAACCAGGACACAGAACACAATGTACTCTTAAAAAAAATAAATAAATAAATCAAAGTAACAGTAAATTGATACCAAAAAATATCTGCAAAACTGGAAGTTGCAAAGGTGAACGACATTACAAGGAGGAATGACAGTAAACAATCAAGATTAAAAAAAAATAAGAAAATTACTGTAAAATGTGATTCTAAAGACATATTTAGTTACTAACTTCTCTTTATAAAAAGCTTCATTCACACTTTTTGGTTAAATGGTGCAAATGGTTGACCAAAAGTTGCCAGTCTTAAATTTTCAAACTTTCCATTTTTCCAAGAAAAAAAAAGTTAGTTTGACCCTGAATTACTAATTTACCCTGTAACAGGAACCAGCCCTGTGAATAAAAATAAACCTCACATCTTGCTTAAAATACTGGGTTTGATAATAGATTAACTCATATTTTTGTTATTTTAGGTTTCAACCCAAATCTTTCTTGCAGATAACCAAAAAAAACAATTGTTTCTGACAAATGATTGCATTTGTCACTTATTTGCTGGTTTGGTGTGCATCTCCGTCACAGATGCAGAGTGCGTTTGTGTCTGTGTGATTTTTCTCTCTCACTCTCATTCATTTCTAAAATAAGCTGCCACTCTTCTCATTTCCTCCCAACTGCAAAAACTGTTACCATTCCCGTCTCCCATTCGCTCCGTGTTCAAGTGTGTTTGAGCCCAATCTCATTAGACTGCATGGCTTAGAGGGAAGGGGTTATTAAGTTGGTTTAGCTCTATCTTGTTGGCATGGTAAGACAGAGAATTAACTAGGACAGGTACAGAGAAGGAATGAAAACATGAATGGTGAGAAGAAAAGTCAATGAAAGCAGAGCTAGAAGTACAACCAAATTCTATCTTTCTTTTACCTGCCGAATGTATTTACTTAGTTTGTTTGACAGAAAGGCCTTAAATACTCCAGAATATTTTACTTTCTGTTAGTCCAGTAAAATGCCTAAAATAACTTTTGTAAACGCATAAACACTGACTTTCATGTGAGTACAGGATGTTCCATTGAATCGAGACTAGTAGTTTTTGTATCTTTTTAAATAAACTAATCACCATTTTCACTTATCAATGTTTCGGTTGTAGTTAATGTTTTAATGCTTTTTATTTACTTAAGTTATCCAAGCAAAAAGAGATAAGAAATATTGTTCTAGTTATGTAACATCTTTTTTAATTCAGTGATGCAGTAATTTGTTTGCAGGGTGCTTGTTTTGCATTCATGCAGACGTGTAGAGTGGGGACACATTCAGATATGAATTGGTTTAGTGGCATCAGTAGAGCTAAAACTGCAAAAAAAGGGTTGACGCTGGTGCATAAACCACACTGTTAAACCCGCTTTGTAGCTACTTCCTTTTAAGGGCTTAAGTTTCAGAGCGAGATCACTGTGGGGTTGAGATACTGGGAAAAAGGATACAGTCACATCTGGGGCAGGAGGGTGGAGGGGGCAAGAAATATTTTAAGTGGGAGAGAAATGTATATACAGTAGTTTAAAAAAAAAAAAGAAGTCTTACTACAAAGGATGATGAGTTGTATCATGGGAAACGTCAACTCAAACAGTTAAAGCAGATCATGGGAACCTTGGCAAACAAACCCAGATGGTATTAGAGTTCATGTTTTTTTACATTTTCTTTGATTTGCTGTTTTTTGTTTACTGAAATGGTAAAACGATACGTTGGTTCAGTCATTAAATAAAATGAATAACTGTTGCTGAAATTAGAAAGCCCGATAAACCAAATGGGGCAGATAGAGGAAAAGTGCCAGTGTTTAAGCAGTGCAAAGGCTTTTGACAAAGTGATGGTATTTGGAAGTTTTATTGGATGGAGCAAAAGAATGCAATAAAAGTAGAAATTAGTCAGAGTTCCACCCCATTGAAAGTTGTGTTTTGGGTGTTTTTTTTAACATGTTCTTGTAGTAGTTTATATTCTGACTTAGGATATGTTTAAAAGAATTTAAGATTTTGAGGATTTCTTCAAATTATTATGATGAGTCAGCAATAAATAAAAACCAGGAGTTTGAAAAAGCTCAGGTTTCAGCCAGTCCAGTTCTCTCCATATACTGTCTATGATATCAACATATTGTTCTGAACCAACAGTCCCACCCACAACCCAGAGGTGAATTTCTATTGAGATTCTGCTGTGCTGCAGAAAATATTTTCCAAAATTATAGGCTTTTTGATTTTTGCTAAAGCTGCATTTTTATAATTAAAACAGCAATAAATACGAGTTTACAATAGATCAAAATGTAGTTGGAGTGGGACTTTAAGGAGAAAGCAGTCAGTTTGTAATCTAATTGTGACAGTCTGCATTCTTAATCGCCTTTGTTATTTATGTTGAACAACTGTCTTTTTGTCACCCAGAATGTTTTAACAGTCTGTTTTTTGTCGCACAATAGATAACAGTTTAATACAGTTATGGCAGTGGTCTTTTCAGCTGACTCTCATATGACACACAAACTAGTGTGATATGGTTTTTGCAGAACAAATTGTGCACATCAATTTTCTGTATTTAAAGAGAAAAAAAAGTGTCACTGATGTTTTCCAGAATATGGTCAAAATGTTAAGCATCTTGACTATGGACTCCAAGCCCCAATTTGCAAGAGACAATAATTGCCATGATTTTTCACACTTATAATTTGATATGACGTACTGCAACTAGCAGACACACGTCAGCAGACCTGGTGCCTGCTTTGCACCGCATATTTTACCTAGAGTGACACAAAAGATGCCACTAGGATAATTATGGACTGTCTGCTTGGTGTCTCATTCAAGCAGCTCAAATAATAGCTTTAGGCACTTTTTATAAACTAAACAAACCTTACACAAAAAGGTGATACCCTTAAATATTTGTGCAAAATATTGAAAGACTCGACAGCTTTTACAGATATACCTGGTTGGAATGGGTTTTGACCATTGACTGTATATGAGAACTGGACTAAGTGACCCCTCCCTCCTTGTGTTCCAAACAGGAAGTACTCTCTGGTCCCAAAAAGGAGACGTCCCATAGACTTCTATTCTACCTTCTCAGTTATTACAATAACACTTTTTGCTCTACTACTTTTTCATAAACGTGCTCTGGTTAATCTTTTTTTAATTACATATTTTTTCTGTAGTGGCCAATCAGATGCCACAATAAAAGTATGTCGTCTCGTGTCAAACATTTAAAACATTTGATTGGCAGATTCTCTCAAACCCGCTTTCAAGTAGACAGGCGTATAGACTTCCAACTAGCTCACTCTTGATTGGTCAGAGTAGTTGTAACAGAAAGGTTGACTCAGACAGAATCAGACTAGTCAATGCTTACTGAGGATTTCTGGTTCCAACATTGGAACATCTGTATTGTGAAAAAATGGCGACTGAATTGACTTTATTTCAATGGAGCTGGAAGTAATCCATTTTCTATGGCTGACGTCACTCTCACTCGGTTCAGTTCTTTTACAGTCACTCTTACTGGGTCCAGTTACCTTAAACCTGACTGTATAAGAGGACTGGACCAAGTGAGTGTGGCAGTTCTCTCACAAGGTCCAGTTCTCTTATACAGTCTGGTTTTTACTTATATTTTACCCTTAATTTTTTTTAAGTTTTTAATGCAGCTTTTTAATAAAATGCAGAATCATTCCCATTTATTTTTGTGTGATTTGTGTAGATTTGTTGACAGAACATTTAACTATCTTTATTTAATTTGCCAGATTGGTTTTTATTCCACTTCAGTGATTACTGTTGTGTCTTGTGAGAAAATAATTAAGATGAAATGATTATATTTGTTGGCTGAGACAGAACTTTCATCCATACTGTTTAGCATAGTAGAGCAGCTGTCATTTGACTGACTTACTTTATTCAGATATACAGTATTCAAGTTCTGTACTGTCTTCCTCTGGTTTCTTTGAATTTCTGAAAGAAAACAGCCGTGGTTAACAAGCTCAGTTGTTTTTCTTACAGCTCTGATCTGTTTTTATTTTCTGTAGAACAATATGAGGAAAACATGATACAGGGTAACAGGCAGACCCAGCTCTGATCCTTGAGATCAGAGTTTTTCTTGCTCTCTCCATCACTGTTTGCTGCTGATTACCTGGAGCAGGTGTGTGCAGTCAACCCTAATGTGGAGACACCTGACCTGAATCAAGCAAGCAGTGCTGGCAAAGCTGAAAAATAGACGGGGTTGGAGATCTTGAGGACAGAGGTTGGGCTGCTTTGGCCTAGATCAGAGGTCTGCAACCTGCGGCTCCAGGGCCACATGTGGCTCCTTGGCCAAACATAAAATAAGTCAGGGAGACTGCTGACCCAGCCATGTTGACCGTTGGAGTCAGCAGTCTCCCTGTTAAGGGCTGTGTAACCAAAACTACCCAAAGAAAACAAATAAACAAAGCCCGCAAACCA
Source organism: Oryzias melastigma (assembly GCF_002922805.2). Lineage (NCBI taxonomy): Eukaryota > Metazoa > Chordata > Actinopteri > Beloniformes > Adrianichthyidae > Oryzias > Oryzias melastigma. The sequence continues at coordinate 2,788,155 of NC_050518.1, forward strand.
AGACTGCCATGGTCCAACCCCAAACTAAAATAACAAAAGCCAGCAGTGTAAGACTGTTGACGACAAAGAGGGGGAAAAAACAAGCAAAAATAAATAAATAAAAGAAAAAAATATATATTATTTTTAAAGTAAAGATTACTTAATTAGCATTTATTTAATTTAGATTAGTTTAATTTATAATTTGATGGCTGAGGTGCACATAGATGATAAACTATGTAGGTTTTTACATCCCTGTTGACCTGAAAACATCTTGTTTGCTCAACGCTGCCTCCAGAATGCACAGATTTTATATGCAACGCAAAACTTTGGTAAAAGTTTGATCTTTTATTAATTAAAAGCGCATATTATCTAATGCTGCACAACATTGGTTACTAGCTGCCAAGAGCTGCTCTGAGATGATCCTGTTTGGCACAGATCATCTTTTATTTTGAAAATAAGGGGGAAAAAAATCACATTTTCAGAGATGCTAGGTTCTTTCTATATATTTGCTTTTGTTTGTGCCAAAAAATAGACATAATTCATATTTATTATTAAAAAAGGTCATTAATGCAAATCCAAATTTCCTAAAGGCTAAAGTAAGACTATACGGCTCTCTCTAGGTTTTCATCAAGGGAAAACGAGCCCAAATGGCTCTTTTACTGTTAAAGGTTTCCGACCCCTGGCCTAGATCATTTGAAACCGTCTACAGTTGAAATAAAAGATTGTAGCAAGACATCTATATTAACTTCAGAGGAGTAGTAGTTCCACTAGAGTCAAGATAAAAAACGTGCTTGAAAATATCAATCTAGGTTCTGAATGTGGCATAATCTACCAACTGAAATATCAATTACAAATGTCAGGCTGCTTAGACAACACTGATGTTGCAGGACTATGCAAATAAAATGAGACGTTAATGCAAAACACAACTGGAAAGTAGAGGTTCAGCTATGCATTAAAAACGTTGAGTTTTCCTTTCAGGGATGAGTAGTCTATTTATCTAAAACAAGGATGAACAGTTGTTGATTCGAAGTTGGGTTTACTTAAAGACTGAATGGACAAGTTCTCAGTAGCAAGACTCAAGAAAGCCTTTAGAAATACGAGCTACAGTGCATATTCAAAATCAGGCTGTAATAGATGACATGAAGCTTTGCTGCAACGACTGTTTGCTTGTGCGTTTCGTTTGTACTAGTTTACATGTTGACCGAAACTTCCATGAGACCAAAGTACTCGAGAGAGTTTAATTCATTTTTTTGCCAATGAAAAAATGAATAGAGGAACTTCAAGGAGTTAGACTTTAAAGAAGATAAATAAAAGGGAATGAAGAGCAGATGACACAGTTCTAAGTTTCTTTGTGTACCTGTAACTCGGTTGGAGCTTCAGATAAGACAAAAAATGAGTAAAAATGACAAATGTGATCAAATGTCTAAAAATCCTTCTAATTCACTTGCCAAAGAAACCCTGAAAAGGGCAATCTTGTAAAATATTTTATGTGAAAAAAATACTCACTAAGTAATGACATTTCTACTGAATTGTGAGTAATGTTGTGAAACCTGTTCACAGTTAGTACATATGCTGTAGGCAATTTACATCAACACAAGCTGTAAACTTTCCAGGAAGACACAATTAGAATTAAAACAAAGTTTAACTTGAACACATTTTAGTGAAATAGTAGAAGGTAACCAAGAAGAAAAATCTGATTCAGCTATCTTGAAGTCCCACTCCAGCTATATAAATATGTTTTATTGAAAAGTCATTCCCAGTGGTCTTTTAAGTATGATTTTACTGTTTTTAGCAAACACCAAAAAGCCTGCATTGTTTTTTGTGACATATCTTCTGCAGCGCTGCAAGAGCTATTAAAAAATTTGCCTCTGGGTTCTGGACGGGACTTTTGGTGTAAAAGTAATCCTACGTTGATATCCTAGCATGCCTTGGTTTACACTTTTCTTAGATTAGAGTTCCTCACAAC
>NC_050518.1:2790214-2796395 GCF_002922805.2 Oryzias melastigma
ATCTTCAAGTGGAGGATTTAGAATCACAGCGGAGAAGAGAGACTTTGACCCGCCAGTAGCATTTGCTGCGTCACAAACCAGAGCTTTTCAAACCGCAGGTTTTCATCTACTCCTGATTCAACACGGTTTGAATAAATACATGAAAAAAACACAATTTAAATCTTAAATTATTGTATATATGTCCTCCAGCATGAGAAAATTTCTACAAGAACTTGTTAAAAACACAATTTTCGTTGGAGTGGGTCTTTAAATTTACAAACTTTTTATTTTTTACATTTTTTTATGTTTTTTTTGCAGTTTACCATTTTCATTTTATAAATGTCTAGTTTTTATACTTTATCTGGTATCCATCTATATTTTATCCAGCTGTACCAAAAGACAAATTAAAAACATAAAAACCACTGATTACCATGATATAATCCTTAATTTATTGTTTTGTTTTTTTATATTTTGCATAGTTCTTAATTTTCTTATTCATGAGCATAAAATCAAAATTGAAATTTGAATTAAGAAACTCAATATTCTCAAATCTCTAAAAATTCTGTTATTTTACCACAGCATTTTTACATTTTTAGAATTAATCAACGTTCATTTGTCCGTTTGATCAAAATAAAAGTAATTTGTTCAAACAAAAATGTAAAGATATAAAAAGTTGAAATGTATAGCTTTAATTTTTCTTATGTCATTAGCCATTTACCAATCAGTTAGTTAACAGAATGTTATCTCTCACGTTGTGGTGAATGTGTGGCAGTCCTTCTGGTCTGGTATTTCCTCTCTCCCCCCTCTGGTTGTCCCTCTGTTTTCCCATCCTCCTCCCCTCAGCCGCCCCCCTCTCTTCTCCTCCCATCTGTTAACGCTGTTACAGCAATAGGTGGGTGTTTAAAGTAAGCAGTGAAGAGGGAAAGTGTGTGTGCACATGTAGAGGGTCATGGACACTTGTTAAAACCTTGATAGAAAGGAAGGGGGTTGGATGAAGAGAAAATTGCAGATGGTAAAGGGGGACCGTTGTTATGGGGAAATGGGCTTTGTATTTGGTTGCCAAGGCAACTACAGACATACCTTATACTTCCACAACTCCAATGTTACCCCACCCCGACCTCTTCAGCCACACGACTATTAGTAGAGCACTTCACACGTGCCGCACACGCACATGAAAACCACAAATCTCATTTATGCTTTACATTGCTGCATATTTTTGTTAAAGCTTTGTCTAACACAGTACATCTTCATTTCAGTACTTTAATTGTATGCTTTACATCAAATTAAGGTGGTCTTGACGAGTTGATTAAATGAGCTTTAAATTCCCGTAGGGCTGTCAAAAATTATTATTATAATTCTCTTCTAAAACAATTGAGGTTGGCATCTGAAACAAAGAAACTATTTTTCACTGACGATATATATATATATATTTTTTGTTGTTTCCCATTTTACTCTCTGTTGACGTGTTATTAGGGGTGTGCCAAAATATCTATATTGCGAAAATTGATTTTTACATTTTTGTTCTGTTGTTTTTAACAATTGTGCACTAAGTAGTGTCTGCTGTTCATGTTTACTACTGTTAACACTGAATGTTCCAAATAATTCCAATTCAATTGGTATAAATGCTTTTCAAAGACAGTTTTACTGATTTGTACAGAAGTGTTTATTTGTTGCACAAAATAAGACACAAGTTGTTTATTATGTTTGTGTTCAAGGTAGAAAATAAATGGGGATATTTTCCCCAAAAATATGTTTTTCAATGTAATGTGAGCTATTAGAGACAATTTTTTACCAATTATCGCAGTATCGCGATATCATTGATATCATGAGCCATGTATCGTATCGTATCGCATCGCATCGTGAGGTACCCAGTGATTCTAAGCTCTAGTTTTTATGATACCTGAGTCTTCCTTTATCTTCCTGTGACATCACTAGTGACCCAGATTAGCACTACTGCACATGTTTGTCAAAGACAATGGCAGACGTGGCATTAGAAAGCATGCACTGTAGTTTTAGTTAAAAAAAAATGAGACTCATCAACTCATAAATTAGTTGTCGACTATTTTTCACTGAAGACATATCGTAACTCATCAATTAATTGTGGCAACCCTAAACTCCAGATAAACATTAAACCTAGTTCTAATATCCTTTTTGCACCAAAGCTTTAGCTCCAGTGTTTACATTGTTTCGACCACAATAATAAAAGTAATTCCACCAGATTCTGAAGCAAAGAAAAGCAGCATCGTGCCACTATGACAGAGTAACAACTCTTTAAAGTAGTGATGTGTTGCATATTGGTGCAAAGCTGATATGGAAAAAAAGCTTTTCTCAGAATCTCCTGATTTGCATTAATCACATGAACGTTAGTTTGGAGTTACGGTACTTCAAAGAGCGTGTGTTATTTAGGTGTCGCCAGCGACATCTACAGTATTAAGGAGTTAACCAAGCCATTTTATTATTTATTTTTATAAATAATAAAACTCCACTGCTGAAGTAGTTTGCAAACTAATACTCCCACCCTTGCTACTTCTATTGGATTTCAAAGATTAAGAAGGATCCAGGTCCTGGAGGCTATTAGTTGTTTTCTAATTATTGTTTTTACATTGAAGTTTTGTTTTGTCTTAAATAAGCAGGGGTTCCTAAACATTTTTTTGTGAGGGCCACATGGCTGTTTTCTACTCTGAGGTGGGGCCGGGGTCAGTTTGATGGCTAACAGAAGAATTGTAACAATCACAGCCTATACGTAAATATTTGTCTCTTTCCAGAAAGCCACACCGCCAAATTTTAAATAATAATTTCTGTAATCTTTACAGAAAAAATAATACTAAAACATTATTAAAATAAAACCAATAAGTAGTGTATCCTCTCCAGTCAAAGTTCAAATTGCAGAAGGGTGGAATAAAAAGTCACATTCTATGTGTTGATTGGCCAGATTAAGGGGAAAAAAATGTATGAGTCTCTGATAGTGTTGAGGGGCCAGGCCAAATGTGGAGGAGGGCCAGATCCTGCCCCTCTGGCCGTAGTTTTGGATGGTTTTGCACTTGATGGAGCCTAATTGACAGCAACGCAAGTGAGGTTACATATTTGTAAAATGTATATTTACTCTCACTCGTTAGGAAGCACATGTGGGAATCACTTACTGGCTTTTGGCCCTTTTTGTAAATTGTCTGTTGGCAGTTTCAATAAAGCTGTACATTTAAAAACAGCGACACAAGCAAGGTCAATACATGGATACACCCAGATAAAAATAAACAACCAACCATAATGCATAGTGTTGCTATATTTAGCAGCTTCTCAAGTCCCAAAGTTATTCTTGTTAAAAATAACAATTTACAGCAAATATTTTATCTTTCTGACGGTATTGGAGACGTGATGACTTTGACATTAGCCTGTGTCTGTTTTACTATTCTTAAAAAGCTTTCATGTGGACTGTAGTAGCTGCTGCACTGCTGTCATGTCTATCCTAAGCCATAACAGCACATACCCTGAAAGGGCAGACCAGTTTTCTTCACACTGCAGAGAGCCCTACAGCTGCTGTCAGAGGAGAAGATGTTCACCTGTTTGTGTCTAGTCTATGTAAACTGAAATATCCGCATAAACACCATACTGTGGGATACAACTCCAAAACAAAGAACGAAATGCAAAAAAATAATAATCTTAACATGACAACAACTATCTGTCATTATATTAAAAAGTTGTATTGAGATCATCACTCACCCAAGTCATTATATAATAAAAAAAATAATCATATTAATTATAAATGGATTGAAAATAGTTAGCAAAATAAATGTTTAAAGAAGCTCTGTAGCGTTTTACTTACATTTTCCTAGTTTCAATGTTTTTATTCTATCCTATTGCCTTGTCTACAACTACTCAAGAAATTAATTTTAAAAAGTAAATGGAGCCGCACCTTACAGCTGTTTTTGTTCTATAAAAGCGCAATTCATTTGAAAATGTTGATATTTGTGTATGCTACTATTTGTAGCTGTCATCAAGAGAATCAGAACATTTTATTATTTGTAGGTCACAATATTCAAAAATCAGCCATAAGAACCATATTTGTGCATTTATACCTTCATTTATACATTTCTCAGGTGGTGTTTTGTATTGTGTTGTTGTAGAGTTTTGTTGTAATTGCATTTCTGCATAAATGTAATAACACTGTTTAGAGATAATAATGCCATTGTTCAGTTTAGTCACAATACCTGCATGTGCTCCACTATAGTTGCCTGGGTTTTCCTCAACACGTGTTAGAACTGCCTCTCCAACTCCACCCAACTGCTCTACTTTTGTCCATTTTACGGTTATCCATTGAAAGAGTGGCAACAAAGCAACAAAAAAAAAGTGTTGGCGAACAAGTGTGAACATGTGAATCTGTGGCATAATTTAATGGCTTGAACACTTAGTTTCATCCTTGCAAAGAAATTGTGGTCTAGCTATTTGATGGCTACACTAGACACTATTTCAAGCTGCTGTTCATAAATTCTACTTTTACACAAATAACCTTTACTTTTTAGTTTGAATTACCACACACAGAAACGGCTTCATTTTTTTGGTGGAAATATTTTTTTAAATTGTCGGGATCCTAAGTCTGACTTGGGATTCGTACTTTATCCCTCCCTGGTGCTAGTCTGCACTGTGACATAACGTCTAAATATTGAGATATTATTTATTGGCCACATTTGGCTGCCATTGTGAGCATCAAATATTTAAATACGAGTTAACTGTTGACGGTATCAGAAGTTGAAAGTAATAATGCTATTACTAATATTTTTCCTTCTTGATATCATTCAAAAACAACCACCCAAAGAGACAAAAGTTTATTCTTTTACGCAACTTTTAAACCAGTACAAACTCCAAATGATAGAACAACATGCAAGAGGTGGTTAGCATTGGTTTGCAATGTCCCTTTACAGTCCTTTTTAAGGAAGTGTTTGTGACTCATAATTCAACATAAAAGTCAATATTTGAAATACTTTTTTATTTTCACAATGTAATTGCATTACTTATTTCTTAAATAAAAGGAAAAAGGAATCTTTTATTAATATATTGGTATTAATGTAGAAAATGGAAACGCAGTTTGAGGGATTGCTTTTTCATGTTATTTAAAAGGCAAGTAATGCAGTTACATTGTGAAAATGAAAAAGCATTTCTGTAAATCCATTTAAATTCTCAAATTTGATATTTCTAATTGAATTTTGGTACAAATTTACCAGATAACTTTTTGAAAATGAAATCTCAAATGCCATTTTCTTTAGCATTCAAAAATAGGTTTACAGAATGAGTGGTGTTGAAGAAGAAAAAGAAAAGGCCGTTTGGAGGATTGCTTTTACATTTTATTTAAACTGCAAGTAATGAAGTTACATTGTGAAAATGAAAAAGCATTTCCAGTATTGACTTTTATTTTGAATTATGAGTCACAAATGCTTCCATAACTTTTTGATTAAGAAAAAAAAATTTAGAAAGTAAGAAAACTAGGATTGTATTAGGGATGCAACAATAAAGTTTGCTAACGGTTTGATACGTACCTCGATTTGAGCGTCACAGGTCCATATGTATCGAGCAAGAAAAAATAAACCCTGAAATCCTGATATTCCACAGATAAGAATTTACTTTGCAAAGAGAAATACCATTATACAAAAAATCTGATTTTTTCAAGTACACAGTTCTTGGCATTTATTGGAGAGTTACATTTAATAGAACTCTTGTTTACTTGTAAACATTAAAACGTATTAGAACTGCAACAATTCAAGCAGTTCTCTTAAGTTTTGACAGCTGGATGTCGTACACAATCTAAACTAAACCCATTTAAAATATTTAGAACAGACTTGCTTGTCAGCAAAAACAACAGCAACACAAGTAAAGTGCAGTATCCCTTAGCACCGTGCATCTTGACAGAACATTTTACGTGTTTCCTACATGAATTACCATCAGTTTTTGTGCAGGTTGAACGTTAATACATGCGATTAACATCCGCTATGTTTAAAAACACTAAACATTAATAAAAACATACATTAAAGAACCAAACCAGCATGTCTGTCACGAGTTGCTAGCACCCACTTTAGCCTAAACTTTAGCACACTGTTCAAAGTTCTCAGCCTGATTTCTCTCTACTAAAATGCGATTCCTGTCCTGTGATGTGTTGTCAAGGTTTTTGAAGTCGATTGCAAGACACTGCGTCTCCTTTTGTTACTTTTTCGGA
>NC_050518.1:2796681-2798426 GCF_002922805.2 Oryzias melastigma
GTTGAACTCCGTCCCAGGTGCAGAAAAATGGCGTGCATGTGTGAATTTCTCCCATATTCCTGTGCTCACAGCCTAGATCTAATGGGCTTTGACACATTAGTAATAAGGTAAGAATGCACACACGTTGTGTGTGTGTATGTGTGTCAACAGCAGCTGTGAAGCACTTATGCTCCTAGTAGCAGGCTAGTGTTGTAGGACAGCTTCTCTGGAATCTAAACCTTAACTGTGTAAATTCATGTCATTTTTCATGATGAATCGTGAACTGTAAAATGAAAACTAAAAAACATCAGAATTAACTACATATAGAAATACTTTCCTGCCTTCCTGCCTTTTCTTCATAATGTTTGCCAGAAAAAATTTTAGATGTTTCACCTTGAGAATCCCCCCGTCATAGTCCAAGTGGGAGCCTTCCATTTAATGTTTGAGTGCTGGAGGTTTGGCAAGTGGTTGTACTCCCCCCGTGCACCTGGCTTTGACCCAAAAGTCAAATCATTCATTATCTAGAAAGAGGTATAAAGATAAACATGAGTTTAGAAATGAGGCATAGAATTAACAGTGACTTTTTCATCTGATTACACCTTGCAAAACAAGTATTCTTTAATTCAAGTTTAGCCTTGAGAAATTGTCATGTATTACATAGAATTTCATAATTTAATATTCTGAAGCTGTTGTACATTCAAGGCTGTTTTTCCCTTTAATGAATAAATGGCATGTTTGATGAACAGCTCTGGAATCACCGGAAGAAATCAAATTTAGTTATGGTTGTGGTTTAAGCTTTTCTTGGAAACATGTGTGTCCTTTGCCGAGAAGGTTTTTTTTTTTCTGTGTTTGGGTTTAATGTAGTTAACCCCATTTATGTAAACCAGGTTCCTTATTTTTAACTGGTAAGCTTTTATCAAATATGCTTTAGATTAGATATGTTATAATAGTTTATTTATGTCTTTAAGAGCAAACTTTCTGTTAAATTGCTAAATCCCTGTTTCATCCAATAAATATGTATATATGGATTAAACTTCTTTTCAAAGGTTTTATCTCCTTAAACTCATGACGTTGTGTGCTCTCATGATAAACAACTAGGAGGTCGGGGGTTTGATCCTTGGTACAGGCATAATTCAGGGTTGGAAACGAGTCATCATGTGACTCATTTTACTGAGGCTGTACAATAAAAAAAAAATAAAAAAATAAAAAAAAATTCTCAACCAAACAGCCACACCTAGAGCACGTGTCAAAGTAAAGGCCCGGGGGCTGGATCCGGCCCTCCGGGTAATTGGGTGTGTGTCATTTTTGCCTCTTGACCAGGACTCCCTTGAAAAAGAGATCAGGGGATCTCAATGGGATTTTTTTTTTTCCTGGTTAAATAAAATAGTTATATCTGACCCTCCAGATCATTTTATGTTGTTGTTATTAATGTCCTGATGTTGTCTTGCACTTATTTCTAACTTGTATATTTTTGACAAAACATATTTTTATGGAGAGTAAAATATTGAAAGTTATTTAAGGTTTAAGTTAATTTATTCTGGAATAAAATTCCCGTCTGTTTTTATTCATAGTAATGTTAAAACATGTTTTTAATGTTTTAAAAATGTAGTTTTAGTGTGTTCAATAATGTTTATTATTTATCCTGTTCGGCTCGCGACCTAAGATGTGTTTTGGATTTTGGCCCCCTATGCAATTGAGTTTGACATCCCTGATCTAGAGTCAAGTATTGTTAAGTTTTCTAGTAGGCTTCCTTGTCTCTCAGTCTT
>NC_050518.1:2799082-2810112 GCF_002922805.2 Oryzias melastigma
AGTTATGTTAAAACATGTTTTTAATGTTTTAAAAATGTAGTTTTAGTGTGTTCAATAATGTTTATTATTTATCCCGTTCGGCTCGCGACCTAAGATGTGTTTTGGATTTTGGCCCCCTGTGCGATTGAGTTTGACATCCCTGATCTAGAGTCAAGTTTTGTTAAGTTTTCTAGTAGGCTTCCTTGTCTCTCAGTCTTATAAAAATGTTAAATATCAGCTTGTTAAAATGTGAAATAAAAATATATTAATACTGTGTCTGATTATCATCATATTAATATTATTGTTGAATAAATCTGTTTTTTTAGTTGTTAATCTGCTGTAATGAGCCTTAGATGATAGTAAATTAATATTTCAATGCTTGTTTCTGCTGTTATTTCTTACTGTTGCATTTATGCGTATAGTTTAGTTATTTAAATTAAAAATGTCTTTGTTATATTGTCATTTGACACCCTTCTTGTAATATCTATTTCTTATTTTTTGATTTCATGTTTTCTTCTTTTCACAGCTCCACCTCCGAGCAGATTCAACAGGAGAGTGTCGGGTAAGAAAACTATTGTTTGTGTATAAACGTGTGTCCTTTGTTAATGAATGTGTGTTTGTGTTGAAGTGTAATCCTCCTAGATCAACATTGCTTACATCAATAGTTCAACCACATCTTGTTTTTTGCATTTCTGAGAGTCGTATATTTTGGTGACATTTAAGAACTGAACATCGCAATTTTCAGCAATGCTTTCGGAGTGTCAGAATTGGAGAATTCATGTTAAAATAGTTCCACTGCTGAGTTCTTTGGGTAGCTGCATTTTGCCTGCATTGGTGTCTGTTTAACAGACAGCGATCTTCCTTTCTCACGCTCTGTTGTACCAGTGTAATGTTTACACATGTGTGATCGAATGTCGTCAGCCGTCACACTGCACCGCACTTTGATTAGACTCTGGGCGCGCCAACAGATGTTTATCTTTTCTGACGCCCTGTTATGAATGTTATGCTTGCGTTCGGCGGTGCAGCCTCATTAGATTTGTTAAACCTAACAACTTTTTTAAAATATCAAATGCATTTTTTTTAGGTTTGGTGAACAAAGTGACCTATTTATTCTTTTTAGCATTTGTGCTGAAATTACAAAAAAGTTTATTTATTTTTTTTTTTTTTGCTATTCTGGAAATATTATTTGGTTTAAAAAAAACATTTCTTTAAAGTAACTCTCCTAGAAAATTTCTTATTTTTTCAATTAAAGGTCGAGTGATGTTTTACACAATGGATTACAATGATCTATTGCCCTTTAAATAAGAATTTTTATTAATATATTTCAAAACACATAAACAGGAAGTATGTTTCCTCAATAGGTTTCTTTGATGGCAGTTTGTTTGTTTCACTTTTCTATGTCAATCAAAAAAAGACAGCTGTCCTTGCTGTTATGTGGTTAATCTTTCTCGTTTCTTACCACATTTTTTCAGTGCAATTTTGCAGGCTTTTTTTAATTTATTTTTTATTTTTATTTTGACAATGCACTGTGTTCTGATTGGCTGTTGGACTTGTCAATTAACCTCCTCTGTGCTGTGTCTCTACATAAATCTTTGATTGCGAGCAGATCTTTTTTTTCTTTCTATAGGACTGCACTTATTTTTCTATGAAGGTTTAATCTTTTAGAGTTTAATGCAGGGTTCTCCAACTCAATTTCCTTCGGGGTCACTGAAGACGGAGTCTGGGCCATACGGGGTTCCATTTGTCCCAAAAATATGTCTTTGTGTCCACTGTCTATATATCTTTGGTCCGTTGTCTATCTGGTCTGCGTCTCCTGTGAAACGACAGGAGCTAACGACGCTAGCAACTGTTGCTAAGGACATTTCTGACATCCAGATATAAAAGGCAATAGCAATTGCAAAGTTTTAAGCATAAAGCAAGCTGAAACTTCACAAAGCAAATACAAAGCTATCATCAAAGAAATACGGACATGCAGAAGATAATGCTTAGTAAACATTGAACTTTCATATTAAGGCGGAGGCCGCAAAACATTGACTTGGGGGCCACAAATGGCCCGCGGGCCTCCAGTTTGAGACCCCCAGTATAAAGTTGGTAGTGAGGGATTTTACAGACTTGAAACATCTATAAAATCTTTCTTCAGCTTCAACTATTGCAGGTTATTCTTGGAATGTAACTTGTGTGATAAACAAGGGAACACTGCAAAATGTGATGTGGAACTTAAAGCCCTGATTCAGCCCTGATTCAGCCCTGATATAATTCTACACTACAAAAACACACCTGTATGCTTCTGACTTGGGAAGCAATACTGTTGCTTACTTAACAGAAGTGAGGCTGCATCCACCTTTAATCCTGCAGAGTTCCTGCACAAAGCACAGTTGAAAGGTGAAAGCTCTCCGCAGGATTGCAGTTGTGTCCCACATAAGCAGAGAAATGTAAGGTTGCTCAGATGACCTGTTTTAGATGGTTATCCTAGAAGGAACAATGAAAAAAGAATCTTCTTGGTTCAAGGAGAGAGACACAGGCTAATCTTGAATAATGAAGTGTTCCATATTCTGCATAACTAGAGAGATCCAGATTCTCCTGTCATTTTTATGTATTAGCCTTGCTGAATGAGAACATCGGAAGAGCTGCAGAACACTTCATGTTTAACTGCAATTGTTTTAATGTCATCTGATTGTTCCCTGTTGGCTTCGTCAGAGCCTAGCATTTATCTACGGGTGACAGAGTCCACACCCAGCAGCATCAGCTTTTCAATGAGCTGCTGTAGTAAGATTAGGTTAAATGTCAAACTTGAGCTGATTAGCAGGCTCCTTAAATTACTGCTTTTGGTATACCCATGTAAGTGTGTTGGAGCACAGTGGAGCTTGCTACCTGCGTTGACCAGTTCATTCTGAGTGATTGGTTTGATTTTAATCATGACAAGCTACTGTTAACATGATACTTTAGTCACGCCCACACCTTTTATAGTGCTTCTTATCGTCATTTTCTCCTCAGAAACACTTGTAACACACAGTTTGGGCTCTAATTTGGTCACATCAGTCAAAGATATGTCGAATTGTGTTATTATGGCTCTTTATGCACTCTGGCTTTGCTTAGGGAGATGTTTGTTGTGTCTACAAGAACAACCTTCAGCACTTCTGCAAAATCCTTCAACTTTATGTGCTGTGTGGGTTAGGAGCTCTTCAAAGTTTGACGTTGAAGAAAAAAGGCAACTATCTTCCCCTTTATTTTTAGAGTCAACAAGATGCATTTTTGATGGATGGCAGTGCCAGCTTTTCTGGTTGAAAGGTCTTTTTGCATTACATGCTAGAAAATCTCTGACCTTGGAGAAATATATATTTTTTACTATCAAAAAATGAAAGTTATTCAAGTCTTGGGCATCTGATATTCAAGAAAGATCAACCGTTTTTGTTCAAAATAATTATCTGTCACTTATTGTGTTTCTCTAGTTTATTCATAAACCAACTAAATCAGTTGATTCTGTTAAATTTGTTTGCATTTTATCAGAATAGGGATTATTTTATGGAGGGATTTCACTTTTAACACATTTATTTGTAAAAGTATCTATAATATTTTGATGTGGATTTTTAATTTTAGGTTTAAATGAAAAAATAGTTTCATTTCTGAAAGGAAAAATTAGTGTCAAATCTGTGTGTGTATGGATGGGAATATCTGCCACCTTTTAAGGCTATTACCTCCAGTCCTTAAAAAAAGTCCAGAAACCTGTTGAGTGTAATATAAAACTGCAAAAGTACGTTTTTCCTGAAAACAACATATTTAACGTCCATTTAGACTGACAGTTATTTCAATCATTGTCATAACTGCAGAATTTACCACCGGGTAAGACTATTTTATGTTTTATTCTTATTTTATACTAATGAAGTATTGGATTCTTTTACACTTGTTGTGTATCAAATTTGAACATATTCTTGTATTTCCTGACATCACATCATGTCATGCCATGTTGCCCAGCTCCACAATCTGTTTTGGGATCTCCTCACACACAGTTGTGCAAACTAAATTGTTTAAAAATGTTCTAGAGAAGCCAAAACACTTGATCCTCACAGCGCTGCATTCACTTTTAAGCAGGTGAAGCATGTATATCAATTCATCCAGATAGTCAGGTGGAGCATCTTCAACTCAGAGCAAAAAGCAAGTGGAGCAATCCTCTGAGGTTGTGTGTTGTGTGTTACCATGGTGAGGCAAATGCCAAATTAGCATCATATTTAGTCCTAAATGTAATGCTAAGGATGTAGGGCTTCACAATTTTAGAAATAGTTCAGACCCACATGGACATGTGTATATTTGCAGAAGATATAAAAATAGTATCTTTATCAGCGTGTGTTGGATCGAATAAAAAATGCTGCTATGAAGAAATTATGTTAGATAAAATCAAAAGTATATAATTTTTAAAGTCGGATGTTCTGTAAAGTCTTTGTTTTTGAGTAATTCACTTAAAGCACACATTAGGGAGTAAGCAAACTAACATTTGAGTCTTCGGAGTTCTTAAAACCCTTGAAATGAAGGAGTTGGATTGTTAGTATTTGTTAGGTCACTCTGTAAAAATGGTTGGAATGTCCTTTTAAAGAAAAAAAACACATAACTTGGCTGGTTTCGCATGACCTTGAAGCTTCAGTATGTTCGGTCGACTGAGAGTTTGAGCATGTCAACTGAGTTTGTATTCATCATGTGTGTTCATATGTTAAAAGCTTGCAGATTTCCATTGAGTGTGTTGTGTCTTTGTGTTAGTGTGTGCAGAGGCGTTCAACCCAGATGACGATGACGAGGACACCGAGCCCAGAGTGGTCCACCCAAAAACAGACGAGCAGCGCTGCAGACTGCAAGAAGCCTGCCGAGACATCTTACTCTTTAAAACACTAGATCAGGTAGGGAATCAATTAGTTTTATACGCATTCTTTGCAGCTTGTCTAGTTCTCTAAGTCTGATGTCTCCATTTTCGTAAACAGGAGCAGTTCTCACAGGTGCTGGATGCCATGTTTGAGTTAAAAGTTCAACCCCAAGAGCACGTCATTGATCAGGGACATGATGGAGACAATTTCTATGTCATAGAGAGGTAAGACAACGATAATCAAAAAACATCTTCAGTTTTGGTTAATTGATTTTCTTTAAAATAATCTTTTCATCCCAAATGCTCAGATATACGACATTTCAGAAAAATATTCCTACAGAGGCCTGGTATAAAGGTTTTTAACATTTATTAAAATGTTAGTCTAGTTTGACTGAGTTGGTAAGAATTACTTTTTAGCTATTCCTTCTGTTTACATCCAAACATAAAAAAACAAAATGCAGTGAGGAAAAAGTTTTCATAAGTTGCAAGTTGTCCCACTTCAAAAGATGATTTTCATCTTTAATATTCACCATAGATGCATTTTAACTGTGAAACTAAATGTGAAAGAGTATATTGGAAATCACATTGTTTGAGTTTAAAATAATTTACTTTACTTAAAATAATGCAGAAAATTAGTATTTGGTCAAGAACAAAAGTTCCCCTCAATACTTTATAATGTAATTATGGTTGTCAATGACAGAGGTCAAAGGTTTCCTGCAGGTCTTCACTGGGTATTTTGGTCCATTCTTCCATGCAGATCTTCTGTGATGTTTTGGAGCTTTGCTGGCCAACACAGGCTTGCTACAGGTTTTCTTTTGAATTGTGATCTGGCGTCTGACTAGTCCACACCAAAGCTACCAAAAACTTCTTACTCAGTTTTTTGGGATCATTGTCTTGATGAAAGATCAGCCAAGTTTCATTCTCAATTCTCTCTCTGATGGAAGACAGTTTTAACCTAAAATCTCACTATACCCATTTATCCTCTTCTTATTCTTTAACACCAGAGCTTTAGCACCGGTATTTAGATTCCTTAACTCTTCAACCATATCAATTAAGGGTGTATTCAGACTGGACACATTTGGTCCACTTAAAGTGAAGCAGAGAATGTTTCCCCCAATATTGCGGAACAAAGTCTAAATATGCACAAACGAACTCTGGTCCGGGAACAGGAACCGCTTCCGGACCCATCTTTCGAGGTGGTCTCGGTTAGTTTCCAATCGGACTGAGCTTCAGTTCATCCTGAGATAACTTGGTCTGAATATGAAAAGTGACGAGGTCCGAATAACTGAACCAAACAGCCACCGTCACTGGTGTGACGTGATGTAAACTAAGGCTGCTATGATTAGTCGACTAATCAATGACTAATCGACCATTAAAATAGTTGATGACTAATTTAATAGTCGATTAGTCGTTCTTTATATTATATGGAGTCAGAGCAACGACCATTTCCAGTCTGAATACACCCTAAAATGAAAAGCTGCTTCTCTACAGGTCAGTTCAGTGGATTCGCGCTGGCTGCGTGAACAGTTCAAGAGTTATGGTATGTCAAAGAACATGCATAATTTAGGTGTCTCCGATTACTTATCTGTGGTTAAAGGGTTAATAAAGATCAATCGTCTCCTTTGCAGAAAAGCAGCCCCACGCCATGATGTTTCTACCCCCATGCTTTACATAGAATGCAGATCACAGCATTATGATTTAACGGCATAATTTTACAGGATTCCTTTTTGTTCTTAAACTGTTGTCCATTTGGTGCTGGAACAGACAGCTGGACGGTGCTTTGATGGGAGCATGAAATGTTTTTATAAATAAATTCAGCTTTTTTTTTAGTCTTTTAACTCAAAATGTTGTCACAAATGGACTATTTCTAGCCATCATGCCTCCACAATCTGTACTATAAATACAGTGCAGTATTTTATAGGTTGTCCTGTATCTGAGCAGAGAAACTGATCAAGCCACTCTCTTGGACATTTATATACCAGCTGCTTACATACTTCCAAAAAGTTTACTAAATGATCTGCAACAAGTTGGATTTTGGTTGAATCATTAGCATGTTGATCATTTTTCTTCTTTAATTTGTGACAGTTAAGATAAAGAGAGCACTTCAGTTTTCTTTAAAGGGTTTTCTGTGCATTTAAAAAAGGCATTCCTGGTTTGTTGTGCTGCTTCTAAACAAACAATGCATTTTGTGAAACATTGTCCTCTAGAGAAACATTTTCAACAGAACAATGATAGCTAGCAAATCAATAGCTGAATAGATGAAAGGAAAAGCATTGATGCTCTGCAGTGATCCAAAGTCCAGACTTCATGTTAAAAAGCTTTGAAACCTGAAGAGAACTCTGCAGAAACAAATGAAAACCTCAAAGAAGTAAAGGAAATGAACAATTTCTGCAAAGATTCAGACTGTAGTACAGAGCTGTTAAACCTGGACTTGTCGTAACAGGACCGTTTTCTAGCCCCACTCAAACTCTATTCATCTGTTTACACACTTTATAACACGCTGTGCTTCTGGTCCCTGGATGACACGTTTGTCGACCTTTAAAATGTCCGGTTGATAGCGTGCATTCCGGGGTTTTCCGTGGTCTGTACAAAGTCTCAGAGGGAGTGAATGTCAGGAGCAGGGTGGGATGAGAAGACTGGCACACAGAGAGGAGAAAGAAATGTACCAAAGAGAAAAGCAGGAAGGAAGGCGCAGTGCTGGAACACATTATGCTTTTCTTTTTTCATCTTTTTATTAAGTCACTGAGCTATATTTAAACATTTCATATTCCCCAGTTTATCATTTTATTCAGCAGATTTTGTTTAGTCTGCTGGCAGTTTTTTTTTTTTTTTTCCTGGCTTGTTTGGTTTTGTTAGTGATGATCACAATTCTTATGGGGAACAGTCCTGCTCTGAAGCTGACAAAAATAAATCTTAACTAAAGAAAACATTACATTTTTTACTAAAAATTATTGTCAAAATGTCATCATACTTTTGTTTTAGAATACTTTGCTTTTTATTTTTTTACACAATTGTCATCCTTCACATGAAGTATTGCCCAGCTTCATGTGTGTTAGAAAGACAGTTTGTATTAAATGTGAAACTGAGTTGGTGATAAAGTAATGTATGTATTCTGTTCATATATAGGGCAGAGGTCCCAAAACTTTTTCTTGTGAGGGCCACACATCTGTTTTCTTCTCTGATGTGGGCCCAGCGTCAGTTTGTAGGCTAACAAAAGAAGTGTAAAAATCGTAGGATACGTCTAAACCCAAACATTGAAAGTTTTCCAACGCTCAATGGAAACGCTCTCTTGAAATGCGCAGATCATTCAAAACCCGCCAAGAGGGGACTGGTCTGATCCGTACAGCTCGGTGGAAACGAGGCATAACAGTGACTGAGCTCCTTTAAGACACACCCACCCACAGGGCGTCTGGTATCTGTTGTGTGGCGATGGCCAAGAAATGCTTATTTGATTCAGCGTTTAAACAAAGAACATCCTGGAGAGGAATCTAGATGTCATTTTGGGGTGAATCCTGAATGTTTCAAAGAGTGGCACAAGCAGATGATATTGAGACGATGGCTTCCGAAACGAGCAAACGATTGGCTGGTCGAGGTGCGAATTAGAAGAACGTAGATTATTTTAGGAAAGATGGAAAGGTGCGCATGTCTCCAAATGATTTGCATGAAAGTGAAGAGGATTTTTAAATACGGAGATTGATAATATTTCAAAGAGAAGAAATGTTCACAACCAGTGCTAATCAGAACAATCATTTTAATAAGTCCTAAAATGTTCATCTGATGGTGTTTGTCTGCATTTTTTGACCAAATTTCACTATAAAATGAATCCATTAGCCATTATCATTCTGTCTGTGATGGAATAAAAGCCTATACCCAATAGACACATGTCTCTAAATGCCGGACCGGCTGCCAAATTTTTGGAATATTCCAGGGCTACTAATGGAAGATATACGGTACATACAGACTGCTTCTAAAAGCATTTGTGAAACAATGACCCTTCCTCGGGAGCTCCATGAATCAATGCAATCCTGAATATTCACCTCTATAAAATAGTCCAGAGTCGTCTGTCTGTGGTATTATAACAAAGGGGAAGAGACTGGGAACAACAGGAACTCGGTCACAAAGCGGTGGGTCGTTCAAACTGACGGAGCAGGTCAGCGTGGAGCACAGAGGTCGCCATGTTTCTACAGTCACCGCGGACCTCCAGACACCATGTGTCCTTCAAAGTAGATTAAGAACAGCAAAGAGCACTTCATATAATGGGTTTCCATGTCTGAGCTTTTAAGCCATACATCACCAAGTGGAATGCAAATCATCAGATTTACTGGTGTAAAGCACGCCGCCACTAGATACTAGAGCACTGATGACGCTCTCTCTGGAGTCAGGAATCACACTCTTCCATCTGGCAACCTGATAGACGAGCCTGAACTTACTGAACAGGTTTGGAAACAGCTTCTGTTTGACCGTATTTGTAAAGTTTGGTGGAGAGGGGATTATCTACTCAGAAGATGAGGTTTCCCTCTAAATTATACTTAAAGAAACTAAATTCTTTTTGAAAAATAAATTGTTTCAATTTAAAATAAAAGATTTACAAATTAACTCGCCAAGGGAAATCCATGTTTACTTTGACTTATGATTGTGTTTTTACTGTCGTTCATGACATTTGTAGAGTTAAGCTTAGTATTAAATCAAGTACGATTATATTATGAAATATTTCTCATAAAGCACAATTTTCTCACCTATTTTTATAGTAGCTGCAAATTAGCTCAACTTTGACTATCTGACAGCACTCTCTTAAAAGTGATTGCTGTCTCTATGCTCATGGTAATCCAGTCGCAGTAAGATAATACTCTGCTAGCAACTAGAGTTTGTGTCCTTTGATGCAGCCAATGAGAGAACAGGCCAGCCAACAAAATGACTGGTTAATCCTGCTAAGCATTATCAATGCAAATTACCTTCTCCATCAGTAATCCTCACACACGGAAGAGGTGGAGAGGACGGAGATGCTCAGCTTAGTCTGCAGGTGAAGAGCACATTCACCATTTTGATGCGTTTCTGTCAATATAAACTACTTGGGTAGTACTTTTTTTGTGAGGTGGAGTAATTCCAGTAAAATGAAGTGAAGCCAAGTGTAACACATGCTAGTTTTAGCTGACAAGGAAATATGTAAAAATTTCTGATGAACTACTGCCCCTCCTAGAAAACAACAGTTTTGTTTTTTTTTTTACTAAAAATTTCATATTCATAATTGGCACTGGGCAATATGACAGTACATATCATGTGGGCAATACAAAAGTGACAACCGTGCCATTTCTCTTCTATCCTTTCCATTGTGTTTATTTGTTGATTTTTATTGTTGAACTTTTGTGAAAAAAATTGTCTTCCTTCAAAGAAACTTAAAACTTTTGTGCACTTAAAAAAATGTTTCACATTTGTAACTATTCAGTTACATGTTACTTGAAAAAGTCAGAGAAAAGTAAATAATGACATTTTTTTCAGGAAATAAATATATACTTTATTGTGGTATATCCTGATATATATTGCTATTGTGATATAAAATAATCTATATTATGATAAAAAAATCTATTCATAATAAAATGACCACTTGAAACACTTGTGTTTTTGTTCTTTATTACATTTTCTTGTACCATTTTTCTCATGATGGAGGACATAAAACATAATTTAAGATTAAAACTGAGTATTTATTTGTTCAAATCGTGTTGGATCAGGAGCTGATAAAAACCGGATGTTTGAAAAATCTCAGGTCTTGGTGCCAAGGCTGGGCCGAAGTCTCCGTTCTCTGCTACAATTCAGAAACATCCACTTGCAGACAAGTTGATGCATTAAAGTTCCACTACAACCATATTTTTTTCTATCATAAAATTATTCCCAGTGATCTTTTAATTATGATTATAAAGTTTTTAGCCAAAATCAAAAAACCTTTGTCTTTTTTCAAGACATATTTTATGCACAGCGGCAGTAGCTCATTGCAATACAATTCTGGGACTTCTCGCCTCAAGCTAACATTAGTGGCACAAAATAACGCAGAACAATATTGGATCAATCCAGTCGTACAGTTTTGAAACCTAATCACAATGCGCTACAACACGAGTGTTGAACGCTCATCATGTCTCATTTCAGTCTGAGCACTTTCAAGCATCTGGTTTCCTGATCTAATGCGATTTAAATGAAGAATGCAGTTTTA
>NC_050518.1:2811186-2837135 GCF_002922805.2 Oryzias melastigma
CTCCCTTCTCTGCTACAATTCAGAAACATCCACTTGCAGACGAGTTTTTTCTATCGTAAAATTATTCCCAGTGATCTTTTATTTATGATTATAAAGTTTTTAGCCAAAATCAAAAAACCTTTGTCGTTTTTTAAGACATATTTTATGCACAGCGGCAGTAGCTCATTGGCAATACAATTCTGGGACTTCTCGCCTCAACCTAACATTAGTGGCACAAAAATAACGCAGAACAATATTGGATTAATCCAGTCGTACAGTTTTGAAACCTGATCACAATTCACTACAGCACTAGTGTTTAACGCTCATCATGTCTCATTTCAGTCTGAGCACTTTCAAGCATCTGGTTTCCTGATCTAATGCGATTTAAATGAAGAATGCAGTTTTAAGTGTAAATTATTTGATATAGGTCCTGTACTATGAGAAAAATGCTACAAAAACATGTTAAAAACACAAAAAAGACTACTTTCTTTGGAGATGGTCCTAAACGTCTTTATTTTCCTCGTCTTAGCTGGCCTCTTGGTCACTGGTTTTTTGCTACGCTAATGTTAGCTTGGCCTTGTGAGATGCTGTTCCCTAGCAAGAGAGAGTGTAAACAAAGGAGTGATGGGAAAACTAGCACAGCTAACTTCTGCACCGACAGTCCCGCCTTCCATTCAAAATCGAATTTCTGTTTTCTCTGCTGAAAACATGTTTAAAAAATGACACAAGCTTTTGGATTTTGGCTAAAAACCGCATAATCACAATTAAAAGACCACTGGGAAATATAATAAATATATGTATAGTTGGAGTGACACTTTAAAAATAGATCAAAACATGATTGTGTGGAACTTTTACAATGATAAAAAATAATTAAATTGTTTATTCTGAATTCAGTTTTGAAAAATGTGTTCTTTTCTCTCTCTTTACTTTTCTGCTCATTAGGGGTATTTATGACATTGTGGTATCAGGAAAATGCGTGGGTCAGTACAACAATAAGGGCAGCTTTGGAGAACTGGCACTCATGTACAACACACCACGTGCTGCCACCATCATAGCCACTCAGGAGGGAGCACTATGGGGCCTGGTAAGAGCACACAATATGTCAAACACACCGAACTAGGAACAAGGATCTGTTAATGGAGTTTTGTAGGATTTGATTTAAGAGGATTGAGTAGTTTGTCAAAAACAGCCTTCATTTTTACAAAATTTTACCCCTTTTATGAGAAAAAAAACTGGAAAGCGCCTATAAATGTCTTTTCATGTCAGTTTCTTTTGTTGCCAATGATTTAAAGATTGGATTCAATGAGTTTCATTAAGCTGCAGACATGTTAAGAATGGGGCCCTGCAGTCTATGAATGAAGCTCTTCCTGTAGCACTGTGGTTTGTGCTGCTGCAGCGCCTCTTAGAGGTAGAGCTGGGGACAACATTCCTTTGACATTTATAGTCTTCTGGTCAACATTTTGATTTTTTTTTTCTCTCTGTCTCATTTATCTAAATATGTTTTCTCTCATTCTGTTTCTAGGATCGTGCTACATTTCGTAGACTTATTGTCAAGAACAATGCCAAGAAAAGAAGGATGTACGAGACTTTCATCGAGTCTGTGCCCTTACTCAAAACACTGGAGGTATGTTTGGGTGGTTTAGATGTCACATTTCATTTGTCAGCTTCTATCATTTTATCTCCAAGCTCTTTAAATTATAAGATCTCGAGCTGCATCTTTATTGGTTATAGAGTAGTCTATAGTTTTGTTTTATTTCATTCCCTAGTGATTCACATTTTTAAAGACTGTTTCTGCTTTATCCAACCACATGAATTTAAAAATTAATTAACTTTAAATAAAATTGTGTTAATTAATGCCACAGTTTGCCCTTCATATCATTTAGATGTTTTGGTTGTTTAAAGGAGCCATACCATGACTTTCTTAAGTCTTTCAGAGTAAACTATATCCATATACATGATCATATATTACCTTGGAACACTAAAAAAAACAAATTACCGTATTTTCCGGACTATAAGTCGCGTTTTTTTTCATAGATTGAATGTCCCTGCGACTTATACTCCAGTGCGACTTATATACGAATTTTTAATGAGATGAGATATGGACCGTAAGTCTAGAGTGCCCTCTTATGGTGATCTATGCAATTACTTTATTTACTTTAGTTATTCAGACGTGACACAGAGGACGAAGAATTTAACGGATTTAGTTATATGGAGTCAGATTGCGTGCAATTAATTACAGTAAAGATACAAAGTTGATGAGTTCTTGAGGCTATAGTTAAATAAAACTGTTATGTTATATAAATGCTACATCTTTTCGTTTTTTTCATGATGCTAATATGTGAATATGTGTTGACACATATTCAGCCTGTTTTCTATTCACTTATGAATGTTATAACTTACCTTCCAGGATGATGTAATATCGTTTTTTTCAACCAGTTTGTAAAATAAATTACTTGAAAAAAATGCGACTTATACTCCAGTGCGACTTATGTATGGTTTTTTCTTCTTCATTATGCATTTTTTGGCCCCTGCGACTTATACTCCGGTGCGACTTATAGTCCGAAAAATACGGAAAGTATTTATGAAATAAAAGTTACTTTTGTGGACTCTTTTCATATCAGGAAGTAAAATGACTCGATCTCTGAGGCTCCGCCTTTCGCTCCCATTTCATGACGTCAACCTAAAGCCGTCCTCATCAGTGTGTCATCCACAAAAAACCCCATCAATTTAAAAAAAGAAATGCTGTGAAGATAGGGCGTTTATCTCTAATTTGGTACAGACAGAATAGTGAAGATGGCCAATGAGTTCATTTTGCGGTGAAATGCGGTCAAAAAATGTAGACAAGAAGACCAGATGAATGTTTCAGGATTTTTTTAAATGATGAAATATAATCTCTATCAAAAATCCTCTCTGCTTTCATGCGGATCCATTGACTTTTCTGCCATTGCTCAATAATCCACGTTCTTTGTTTTAATGCGCACGTGCAGCCCGTCTTCCATGTTTTTGTGTACATTTACTTATGAATGTAATTGTGTGGTTTGTAGAAAGTAATAAAGCTGCTGTAATAGAGCTGCAATGGTTTCTCCCATTTACAGAAGACCATTGGAGCTAAATAAAAATGCTGCTAGCATCATGCTAATGTGCTAGCAACATCATACTTGAACCACAGCAGCTGGTTAAGTAACTAAATTGTACAAACATTTACATTGCAAATTAGCTTCACATTGTTGATACAACTTTATGTCAACAAATTAGTATTGTTGGGATAGAGTATTGGAAACCTGCTTGAATCTTAGATATTATTTTAAATGAGTTGTTTTATGGTATTACTATTTTAAAATTTAAAGTTTGAGTTCATATGAGGGAAGCATTTGTGTTAAAAAACAACCTCATTGTGGACATTTATTCTTTTTTCCTCTTGGTTTTTGTGTTCAGGCCACTGAGAGGATGAAGATAGTGGATGTTCTTGGAGTGAAACAGTTCTCAGATGGTGAACGCATTATTGCACAGGTAAAATGCAAACACTTGTTGTTGTTTTTTACATGCACATACTGTGTTTCTGACCGTTCCGATCTTTCCTCAGGGAGATAAGGCCGACTGTTTTTACATTGTAGAATCTGGAGAGGTCAAAATCATGATGAAGAGTAAAGTAAGACTATTTTCTTTACCTTTTTTTAGTTTTTATTCTCCCTTTTTTGTTTTACTGACAGCCTGATGAATAAAAAAACAGAATGTTTCATCTGAAAGCATGAATTACTACAGAACAAAAGCTAATCAAAGTCCATTATCAGCTGAGATCTGTTTAGCACATTAGAACAATGGCATCCCACACACATCATTAAAATCCACCAGACTGTAGAAGTCTTCCTTGTTTTTTTGCCTAGCAACAGCAGGATTCTCCATTGTATGCTCAGCTGCTGAGTGCTTCTCATGGGGGGAAGAGAAGGAGGCACTCTGGAGCTCCCAGCCTTTAATCCTGTTCTGGGCTCTCTTCCCCGTCTGCAGACGAAGGCCGACCACGCAGACAATGCGGAGGTGGAGATAACACGCTGTAGCAGAGGTCAGTACTTCGGGGAACTGGCTTTGGTCACCAACAAGCCCCGGGCCGCCTCAGCCTACGCTGTGGGAGACATCAAGTGTTTGGGTAAGACCGCGTACACCGACCACATGTGGTAGACAAGCAGGATCGGCCGGATCTCACATTCACTCAGAAAGTCATCCCTAGAATCTGAAGATTCTTATGGACATTTCAAGGAAGCTTGAGATAATTTTTGACCGCAAAAGGTCTACAAACTCTGCCACCTTCAGTAAACTTGATTTCTAAACGGTAAATTCTTTAAGACCCACTCCGATCCTCTTTTAATCTATTCTAAAAGCAATTCCAGCTCTCTTTTAATTATGAACATGGCATTTTTAACCCAAATTTAAAAAATTGAGTCGTTTGCCGGACATAGTTTCTGCAGAGCAGCAGGAGTTCAGTAGAAATTTGCTTGACTATTGGGTGCAGGCTAAGCCCGTCTCCACTTCCCATCACCCGTATGTTTACATGGGGTATCTGTCAATGAGTTTTCTGCATTACAGTGCCGCCATTTGGATCCCAGCGACAGTGATTGGTCTGAGTTGGTCTGAAATCGGGCTCGGGAGAAGCTGTCAATCAAACGTTCGAGGTCGGGCTAGCTGGCACCACATACTTTCACTGAGGCATCTGATTGGTCAGTTTAGAACTTGAAAAACTTGCAATAAATAAAAAAAAACAGGATTAACAAGAAGATGTTAAGAAAAAGACATCAGAGCAAGAATGATTATTCTGACAAATACAATGACTGAGAAACAACTGATTATTTCTCAATGGAAATCTATGGCTGCTTGGATCCTGCAAGTACTTCCTATTTGGAATATAAGAGGTTGTGCTGTCCAGTGAATATACAGTCAATGGTTTACACTATTGACTGTATAAGAGAACTGCACTGAGTTTCCCTCGCCAAAATTCCCAAATACTTCATTAGAGAAGTAAGCAGTGATCATTATATTTGTCAGAATAACCATTCTTTCTCCACTGTTTTTAAACACATTTTTACTAATCCTATTTTATTGTTTTCATTATATTTTTTATGGCGAGCTATTCCGAGCTATAAATGGACCAATCAGATGATAAAAGCACGTCGTTGCTGGCCCCCACATCAAACGTTTGATACATTCGACAGATTCTCCCAAAAAAGTGGAAAGAGTGGGGACTAACGAGCTCACTCCTGATTGGAGACAGTAGTTGCCATAGAAACTCAGACTGACTCAGACCAACCACTTCACTGACGTCGCATGGGTCAAAATGGCAGCTTCCATATTGTAGAAAAATGGAGACTAAATTGACTTAATTTGGTTGGAGCTGGAAGTAAACCATGTACTTCACTCAGTTCAGTTCTATTATACAGTCAATGGTTCTCACACACTCCCACTAGCTTACAACTCCTCACACCCCCAACCTGACGAACGATTAGGGAGCAATCGGAACAATATCCAAGCTATCCAGCCGTACAGTTATGAGCCAGATCCCAGCTCAGACGGGGAAAATGAAAACGCACATGGATCTGGTGGACCGCTCGTGGATTCATCCGGATGGAGCGGAGCAGGGAGCTTTTAACCCGCCCAGCATGTCTTCTACATTACAACTACAGGCTCTTTCAAACTATTGTTTTGAAAAAAGAAAAACTCAGAAGTGCCATTTTATACCCAACTTGCTTTATATCTGTCCTCCATCATCAGAAAAATGCCACAATAACAAGTTTAAAACACCAAAAATCACCATTTTCATCAGAGTGGGTCTTTAAGATGAACAATAACCAAAGGTAGCGTAGCTGGATCCTGATGGGGATGTGGTCACCAGTGTGTCCAATAAGTCCTTTTTTTGTTGTTGCTGTTCATTTCAAATTGAAATCCATTTCAGTTCTTTACTACCACCTTGTGGAGTCATCACTCTTTACTGAATAATGACTGCAGATGTTTCAGAAGACAAATAAAAACTGTATACTCCACAACTGAAATAGCCTCCCTTTTTTGCTACACATTAACGTGTAGAATTATTTTTTCATTCATCAGATTTTAAGTTTTTTTTAGATTCTATGAATTTTACAGAAGTTATTTGATACTCTCGTTTATTGAACATTTCAATACCTGGAGAAATAAAATAAATCTGACGTCTCGTCTGTCTTTGCAGTAATAGACATTCAGGCGTTTGAGCGCCTCCTGGGTTCCTGTAAGGAGATCATGAAGAGGAACATCTCCCACTATGAAGAGCAGCTGGTGGCTCTGTTTGGCTCCAGCATGGACCTGAGAGACTGAGCCTCCAACACCACCGTCCGTGCCTTCTTTTACACACACAAACACACATGCACAAAAACAAAGTCCTCCCTCGCTTCATTCAGAGGCTCCAATGAGCCCAAAAGCTTTACACAGATGCTGCAAATGCCTGGAGAAGAGAATTTGTGTCATCTGCATACACACACATCCTAAAATCCTGAAATACACATCAATGGCAGACACTGAGAGACGCACACTTCATTTAGTCTGCTCTCCCTTAAGCACATACACATCCTCGATAAGCTGACTGCAGTCTTCTGTTAGATGAACATGCACACACCTTTTTTGAGCCAGCTTTGACCTCTCAGTATAAAAGTCTTTGCCCCCATACAGGTTAAGCAGTATCAGAACATGAAGTGTACAAGCACTCCTCCATACATGCATTTTTAAACTCATTCTTCATGTGTGCAAGCTTTACATTTACATGAGCTTCTGAACAACTCCGTTGTTCCAAGCCTCAGCCAAGGACACATCCACATACAGGCACACACAGTTAAAGGTACATTTGCACACAAACAAACACAGCCACATCTGCAAAAACTGACAAATTGTTGAGAAGATAAACTTCTCTGAAAAAATAGTTTATAAAAAGGAAAAAAAACATGGAAAAAAGCAAAACATAAACATAAAAAATGTAAAGTTTAAAGAAAACGTACGTTTCAGAAACATTTTATGATGATGAAAACAGATGCTTTGATAAAAATATTTAAATTAAAGTGTTTCCTCTTTGGGAGACCTGGGGTGCAGAAATTTGTGAGTTTGCTCCATTTCTTCCTATCCTGTTGGTGATTGAACTCAGTTTTTGGTGGTGAGTATTACAGGACCACAGAGGAAGCCGTCGAAACAATAACCCCACCTTTTCTGGGCCATCGTTCTTCTGTCAACTCTTCATTGTATTGAATTAATTAATATTAATGTATTGTTACTATATATTCCTTTATTTTTGTTTTACTTTCACAAGTTCATGTTAAGATCCACCATTCATCTCTGACAAAATGTAAAGATGGAAAAAAATGTAATAAAATGTTAGTGCTTAATTCCTTGAATGAGTTGTCCTGGATTTAAAGAGTATAAAAAATAAAGTGAACATTTGGTAAAAGTCTTGCCTCTTTGTTAAATTTTCTTTTCAACTCAGGTTTCATATTTGGATATTTTGGTGAAAATTGATAAACAAAAAACAAACATACCGCACAAAAAGATGGTAAAAGTATTTGTTTTTTTCCTTTGGGTTTTATTTTGTTTAAATGTTGCTTTGTGAATTAGAAATCCTCCTATTTTGTATGCATCCTTTCATTGTCTTTGCCAGAAGTTGTTCCCTGCCGACTGTGCTGGGATTTCATTCATGAATGGACTAAAATAAGTACACTGTCATTTTAAATCTTTGTGCCATGAGATGCCTCTAGTTCTGCTGTTTTCCTCCCAGAAAAAAAGTTTGTTAATGTAGCTGTAATACACAAAAAATGTAAAACCTTAATTTTGACAAATTAAATAATGAATTGGTATGTAAATTGATCTTTTTAGAGTCAACGCTTATTTAAGTCTCACATAAGACATTTAAGGGAGTTGTAGAATTTTTGGTTTAAACCAGAATTTTTAGAGAACCTCGCAGAACACAAAACATATATAGTTTTTACGTTTAAAGTGAATTTGCGCAAAGTTTATCCAACCAAATGCAAAAATAATGTCGTTTGCACTTCCCCGCCGGTCCACAAGGGGGCGGCCGTGGGTTGAGCCTTTCTTAAAGAGGCATTCCATTTAAAGCCTTTGACTCTTTAGCTAGTAGCCAGTAGCTGACTCTGAAACAGATAACGCGCCGAATGAAAACCCAAAGCCCGTATTGAACTGACTGTGGATCAGTTGTCGGGCAAACTTTTGCACTTTGACTGAAGGAAGAGTTGACGTGAAATTGGACCTAAAATGTAGGTAAATGTGGAGTGTGGTAAGCAGTGCCGACACGTAGTTTTTGTTTATTCTTGTTGATGTAAAACAACTGCTGAAGTGTATGCCCCATTACCTTAAATGGAAGCAGAGTATTAAAAGAGGAACATCTTAGCCATGACTACGAGGTTAAATAAAAGCGAGTAAACTATGTCCTCAAACATATGTGAACATCTTCTTACGTATATATAGAAATATGTTACTACAAAAAATAAGTCGTGTAAAAATCGATGGATTTGATAATATTACAGCGTCCTAGTCAGGAAAGTGCCAATTATATACTACATTTTATTATTTTGAACAAAGATATTTTAGTTGAATTACTTTTTCCTAGTTTTATTTACTTTATTTAAATGACACTCTAGTCACAAATATAATAGTAATCTATGAACACTTTCCTTACTTTTGAAGCCCATCATGTCTGCACATGCGCGTTGCGTATCCACACCTTATACTTGAGAACGATTCCAAAAAAGAATAATGTAAGCTTATATAGTTTGTCTAAAAGCTATCAGTAATAAAATAAAAATAGTCTTTTATTCATAAAACCTTATCAGAGCTTTACAACAATCTCGCAAGCACTTAATAAGGTTCAAAAAGTCAATATATGTAGACAGCGCCGCCATATTCCCACAATGCATTTGGTTCTGCAATGCAAACGTTTTTTGATTAATACTACCCAGTGTGCTTTGTCGGTGCGTTTTTTTCAGTAAATTATTGTATAAATATACAGCTATTGCAATGCTTGTTTTGTACTTAAAAAAAAAAAAAACAAACCAACCGTTACTGTGATGTATATGTCGGGGAATGGCGTCCGGAACACTGGCAGATATTCGGTAGCACTCTTGTTTCTCTTCAGATCGTATAAATCTTTCGCCTTTTACTAAAGATTTCCGTGGAGAGGAACAACAAGAGTTTTACTCAATTTTTTGATGCTCTGCTAACGCGGGGCTTTCTATCCTTGTTCAAGAAAAATAAAAATCATAATGTCTGCAATAAGTGTGTCAAACTATCCATACGTGTTAGTATAAAATGACAGATTCAACATCAATTGATTAAACATTCTTAGATCTTAATTGTTATTATGTTTAATTTGTGTTTTCTTCTTTTAAATTCCCGGTTAAACATGAAACACACAATTCAGACTTTATTTTCAATTAAATGAAACCTCCTGTGTGTTTATTAAACTAAAACTTCAAATTAGGTAAAAACTGAAGAAGTGGTTGCAAAACCGTCAACAAACCAAATAAGCCAGTAACTGATTAAACAAAAAAATCAAAATGTTTATCAATAAAATCCTTTTTCAAGAAAAGTTTCCAAAAAGAGTGGAAAGTCGTTATCTGAGACCGATACCACCTGAGATCGATACTATCGATATTTTGGATGGATCTGCCCAGCACGGCTCGTGAAGTAAAACTAGAAATTCTAGTGAACACAAGTTTGTCCCGACGGGTCCACATCCTCTTTTGGGATGGAAATGGTTTCTATCTCCTTGATAAAGTGAACTGAAAATGGCATTAGTATGAAAAGAGTACCAAAAATGTTAGTCTAATTTAGAGATATATATATATAGTATTTAGTATTTTCATGATTCTAATCTTGACAGCTGAGGTGTCGCATTATTCACATGACCTCTTGCGTGAGTCCTTCATCTGTCAGTTTCCCGTTGCAGAGCAGAATGTGAAGTAGCTTCACTCAGACACCTAAAGCTCATACTTAAGTCAGTCGTCTCTCTGGTTTCAACCTTTCGCTTTGGCCGGTGAGTCTGCATTTTGTGCTGTTTTAGGATCTGCTGTTTGATACTAAAATCAACAAGCTGGAGTTCATGTTTGCACAGCTGCTGTTTTCATGTTATTGTGTGTGCAATTAAATGACAGTTAAAAGAGACAAAAAGCTGTAAATGTTCATTCACAAACACAAGGTCTAAACTGTGAGTGGACTCATTCTGGATGCTAAAATCTGACATTATATCCCCAAAACTACTAGTTTTTATTTATTTATTTTTAAAGAAAAAATATGCATTTTTTGTTGAAAAAAAAGTTCTTTTTGTTCATTGCTGTGGTAAAAGTGTTAAAGACTTCCCTGTTTTAAAGCACTGAGTCATTGCAGAAAAGATCTGTTGCAACCATTTCTTTACATTTAAATTAGTTTTCAAATTAAAAACTGGAAATAATACTAAAAGCTAAATTAGACATCATTTAAAAACGCACATTATTTTTATTACATTTTTAGAACATTTTGGTCATTATGATTTTTTTTGACAAGATAACTTGATGCCTATTTTTAAAAGTTTGTATTTATGCTTTTATATTAGAACTCATTAAAATTATTTTCTGGCTCATCTGTACACTCTGCTTTTTTTTATTATTTTTTTAAGACATTTCAACCTTAATGTCGCTAATAATCTGCCGCCCTTGCAGATTTCTGCCTTTCCTTTTGTTTTATTTCATTTTGACCATTTTTTAAATTGATTAGTTGATTTGGTTTATTTCAAGCATAGATTTTGAAAAATACAAGACAAAACACACATTTTCAAACTCATTACAAATATAATGAAATGTATTGATTAAAAAAATAGAAGACAAACAAACAAAAACAAAGACACACTTAAGTCATATTTGATTCATTAGATATAGTAATTATTAACAAAAGTCAAGCAGAGTTTGATTGATTGCTTATAAAGGAATGGGAAGAAGCGAACTTATATAATCCTACGCCTACTTAGTTACCTCATTTTTTAAAATATGTCTTTTGCTTATAGAAAGTTATTTCTGAAAGTTTTAAAAAACAGAACGCTTGTTTTTTTAAATAAGAACTTTAAGAATGTAACTTCAAAAGATTAGTTAAAAACCATTATTATTAACAGTTTTGTTGACCGTTTTTGCAGCATGGAAAGTTTTTTGAATCAATATTTCTTGAAAAGAATTAGTTAATTTCTTTTTTTGACAAACAAAACATAATTTCTACATTTCTTTTCATTTTTTTCTCAAGCATTTCTTCTTCTTATTATTTTTAGCCCTTGTGGCTTTGCGTACCTGTTGTTTGCGTTTAGCTGAAGATGACACGATGCTTCTGCAGGTAACATGGAATTATGGGAAGAATCCCCTGAAAATGAGGGTTTTTAGCGCTGACTTGAGCTCCTTCTGGGCTTTGCCTCTTTCTGTAATTTATACTTTAGCAGATGGTTATGGCATTATACCCTTTAACACCTGAGCTCCAGTGTTTATGTTCTTTGATTTAAGGTAACTTTTCAACCATTAACACAATCATTCAAGTAGATTCTGAAGAAGAAAAACCACGCGAGCTGAAAAAGTTGAAAAGTTACAGTATGTAAAGATTTTGTTTTTAGCACATGAGTCAAAGTTGAGGCCCAGGGGCCGGATCCGGCCCTCCAGATCATTTTATTGTATTGTTATTAATGGCCCGATATTATCTTGCGCTTATTTTTAACTTGTATAATCTTAACAAAATATATTTTTACGGAGAGTAAAACATTGAAAGTTATTTCAGGTTTAAGTTGATTTATTCTGGAATAATATTCCTGCCTTTTTATTATTAATAATTATGTTAAAAGGTTACAGTTTTAAAGATTGGCATTACGCTAGCTTTTTGGACTGTTTTGGCTTTTAAAATTTGTTTTTAAGCTATTTAGGAGTTTAGCTAATATTTAAGCTACATGCTAGCTGCTTTGGCTAATTTAGGCTTTTTTCTCAGTTTTTTAAGGCTAATTTGAAGTTTAGTTTTTTTCAGCTACATGCTGTTTTTGCTTACCTAAGTTTTTTTTGTTTGTTTGTTTGTTTGTTTTTTTTTAGCTTTTTGGGCTAATTTGGCTTTTAGTTAATATTTCAGTTGGCTATCAGCTATAGCGTTTTCAGCTATCAGTTTTAGCGTTTTTAGCTATCTATTTCATCATCTTCAGCTATCAGTACTAGCATCTTTAGTGGCCACGTTCAGCTTACTAGCATTGTTGCAAGTAATGCTATATATCAATTTCATAAATATGTTAAAAAGTTAGTTTTAAAGTTCTAAAAATGTAGTTTAAGGGTGTTCAATAAATGTTTATCCTGTTCGGCCCGCGACCTAAGGCATGTTTTGGATTTTGGCCCCTTGTGGGATTGATTTTGACACCCCTACCTTAAAGGGTTAAAGAATGTTGATTCCATAACTAAACTTTACATTTATCTTTGGATCACTTGTTTTTTAATGCAGAACTTTAGAAATGAAAACTCCCCAAATTGAATTAACATGTTTTTCTAGCTTTTATTTCCCGCCGGGCTCCAGAACCTGAAAGAATTCTGACTGAAACCCTGATCACCGCAGGTCTGAAGCTACCGCCCCCCCAAACCCCCATCTGCACTTTGCCCCAGACCGTGGAGATCTTGTGGACGAAGAGGAGAAGGTCCGCTTGGTTCCGATTCATCAGCGACCGGACCTGCTGGTCCCCTGCGCCGACCTGGTTAACTCGGAGTGGGCGAGAAGCCAGGCCGCCCGGGTCCACTCCCTCCAGAAGTCCTGCTCGGAGTTCCCCGTCTGCCTGGTCCTTCTGCAGGGCCACGAGAGGCTGCTGGGACACGCCCGGCTGTCCCGGGTCGTGGGTCACGGCGGCAGCTTGTTCGTCGAGTCTGTGGTGGTCTCCAAGGAGGAGCGGGGGAAGGGCTACGGCCGGGTTCTGATGGAGGAGACGGAGCGCTACGCCAGGCGCAGAGGCTTCAAGCGTCTGTGTCTGACCACCCACGACAAGCAGCACTTCTACGCGCACCTCGGCTACGTGCTGTCCACGCCGGTGCAGAACACGGGCCCCGTGATGGCGCTGGTTCCCATGGCGATGCTCATGAGGCTCTCCAGAGTCCCCGCTGATGAAGAATCACTAAGCACCAAAGATGAAGCATCGAAAGAGCGCTCAGGAGGGTCGACGCCCCCTTCAACACTTCCTCCTCCTCCACTTCCTCCTCCATCTACCCCTCCTCCTCCTCCTCCATCTACCCCTCATCCTCCTTCTCCTCCATCTACCCCTCATCCTCCTCCACCTCCTCCTCCAAAATGTGGAGAGCAGATTGTAGTTCAGACTTTGACTGAAACCCCCTACAGAGACGCCAGAGGGACTCCCATCTTTTGGATGCACAAAGACATTTGAGCATTTTTACAGACTCCGCCTCCATCCAAAAAAGAGAAAAACAGGAAGACTATCGGCGTGCAGACACCACCCTCATCCGCAAATCCCTCCATCCCTGTGGGTGATGCACACATCCACCACAGAAAAAAGGACGACAACCAAGAAATGTTTTGATAAATGCCGACACAAAGTTTAAAATCAAGCACAGAGTTGGACAAGCAACTGAAAGAAATCTTTATATTCAAGAGAAGACGAACGACTGCTGGACAATCGTGAGCTGCACTCGCAGGTGAAGAACATCTTAGAGGGACTTCTGAGTACCTATAAGGGAATTTAAATGTGCTCAAATTAAGAAAAAGTTGTAAAATGTTTGTGCGTACACTGAGGTACGGTGTACCTCCAATTTCAACACAAGAAGCTTCTCTTTTTTTTTTCTTTGTGGCTCAGCCATTTGCAGAAGCTTCAACCCATTTCTGAAAACTCAGCTTCCTCTTTCTACTCATGTAACAGAACTTTAAGAAGAGTTTTTACCTCTTTCTGTCCGTCTGGACCAAGTTTCAATTTTGCCTCATCATTTTCTCTGGAACTGACACAAAAACCCACAGCTCTAATAATCTTAGATGTTTCTCGGCCGATTAAATCAGTTTATATCATCGTCACATGTTCTGTTGATGTTGAAGCATGTTTTATTTCCAGCTTTACACATTAAAGTCCCATCAGTTGTCTCACATCTGGATGAATCATTTTCTTTTTTTGACTCATCTGTTGATGAGCTGCAGACAGAATCTATTCAGTGCTTTAACCCTGAATCCAGCCTCAGTGTCACACAGATGTTGTGGTTTCTTTACTTTTTGGATTTGAACCTACGGCATTCGTAGTTTAAAGCCAGACACTCTACCACTAGGCCGCTGAGCTGGTCTGCTGTTCGGACAGAGACCTTCCTGTGGATCATGGTGACAGAAAAACAAAAAGTTAAAAAAAGCAGTTTTACTTGGGCATAAGCTGAGTAATTTAGTTCATTACTATAGTAATGACAAAAAATACTCAAAATCTGAATATATTTCAGTCAAATACGATGAGAACAAGCAAAGATGTTCCTTTTAGTGATCCCACAACAAATGACCCAACTATAAACTTTAATGAGTACAAAATAAACATTTAATTTACTCTGTTTGGTGACAGTTTTCACTGACATGTAGAAGAAAATAAGAATGTTTCATATTTCTAGTGCCTTAAGTTTACTGATGTTTTAATCAAATGTAAGGATTTTTATTATTGCTTTGTAGCTTTTCACATTAAAAGCAAATGTCTAAGGTTTCAAAATATAATTGCAGTCTCTGATATTGTCATTTAAGAGTAAAACATGAACCCAAGCTGTGCATTTTATAACTTATCACCCATGTTCACTCACTTCCCTCGAGAGGGTTTTTTTAAAGCATAAATTGTAATTGATTCATACCCAATCATATCTGGAGTAACTAATTTAGACCCTTGTCTCAAAAAATGACTTAATTAAAAGTTATTTTTTAAACTGTAGAGATGACACTTAATCCAGGATTCCTGATTAATCTAAGACTGCTATTATTATAATTGCTATTTTTTGGCTTTTCATGTAGACATCAGTTACACTGTCAGAGGAGATGAATATGGAGAAGTTTAGACAGATATAGAACTGAACGGGTAACAGAAATGGATTTATATTTCATAAAAAGAAATGCTGATGACTTAAATAGAGGACATCTTTGAAAGTCTGCAGAAAATATCTGTAGTATCATTTGAAATAACAGAATTTAGGAAGAAAAATTCAATTTCAAACATCCTTTATGTTACACAGACAGAAAATTCACATTTATAAAAAGATTATTTCTGTTTTTTATTTAAGAAGGGAAAGTAATAATTTATAAATCCCCACAGATGTATGTTTTATTCAAAACGTTGATCAGGATAACATCAGAATAACAGAAAAGTCATCTTGTGAGCTCTTCTTCAGCAGCTCAGACGATGAGAGGGTTCATCCAAAGTGACATCTAGTGGTCATTTTGTGTCACTACTTCTTTTCTTACAAAATCTAACAATTTTATTATATTACAAATATTTGGGATATTTTGAGATATTTTAGTCTAAAATGTTCTTGAAATAATTTCTTAACATTCATATACACTGCCACTCAAACGTTTGGGGTCACCCAGACAGTTATTTACCAAATAAGTTATACAATGAATATAAAATATAGTCAGGACATTGACATGGTTAGAATGATGATATAATGATTTTTATTTTGTTTCTGATAAACTTTGTTTTCCTCAAAGAATCCTCCATTTGCAGCGTTTCCAGCATTGCAGACCTTCGGTGTTCTAGCTGTAAGTTTGTTGAGGTCATCTGGAGACATTATAGCCAAATCTTCTAGAAGCCCCTCCCACAAGTTAGACTGGCTGGATGGGCACTTCCAGCCTTCCTTATTTAAAGTTAATTTTACCCTGAACAAATCTCCCACCTTAACAACATCAGAGCAACCCCATACCATCATGTTACCCACGCCTTGCTTGACAGATGGCCTCAGGTACTGTTCCAGCATCTTTTCAGTTATTCTGCATCTGTGTGATCCAAACTCCTCAAACTTTTTTCCAATCTTCCTCTGTCCATTATCTGTGTCCTTTTGCCCAAATTCATCTTGTTCCTATTTTTTCATGCTTTTTCTTTGCTACTCTGTCTTAAAGGCCAGCATCCTAAAGTCGCGTCTTCATTGTAGATGTTGACACTGGTGTTTCGCTATTTAAAACAGCCAGTTGAGGACCTGTGAGACATTATTTTTTTTTAATTTGGAGACTCTAATATAATCATCTTTCTGTTGAGTTGTGCAGCTGGACCTCCCACTTTTTTTTCCACTCTACTTAGAACCTGTTTGTGCCGTTCTCTAAAGAGAGTACTGCACACTATTAAAGGAAATGTTCAGTTTCTTATCAATGTGTCTCATGGACCAGCCTTCATTTCTAAGAACAACAATAGGCTCTCCAATTTCACATGAAAGGGTTTTTTTTTCTATCTGTTTTGAGGATTTAATCGACCTACAAATGTGATGCTCCAGATACTCAATCTACTCAAAGGATGGCTGGTTTTATAGTTTCTCTGACCAACAAAACTGTTTTTCAGTTGGACTAACATGATTGCACAAGAGTTTTCTGATCATCTACTAGTTTTCTGAAACACTGAGCAAACAAATTGTTCATTAGAACACAGGAGTGATGGGCTAATAATGCTAATAATGCACCAAAAAACAGA
Organism: Oryzias melastigma; assembly: GCF_002922805.2. NCBI lineage: Eukaryota > Metazoa > Chordata > Actinopteri > Beloniformes > Adrianichthyidae > Oryzias > Oryzias melastigma. Next base: position 2,827,850 of record NC_050518.1, read on the forward strand.
CATTTGCTGCTATAATTATTATTTTTTAAATAATTTACCACATTAATGATCTGTTAAGTGTATTTCTGATTAAAGTTATCTTCATTGAAAAAAATTTGCTTTTTTTTTCAAAAATAGGAAAACTCCCAATTGACCCCAAACTTTTTAACAGTAGTTTATTTACAGTATGTAAAAGAAAATAACTATAGAACTATTGTGCTGTAAAGCTACTCCTGTAAGTCTTTACAAATAAGTAAATTATTTTACTGTGTGTATTATGTTGGATATTGAGGAATTATTTTGCATCTTTTAAGGTTGTTATGAATTAAAGTTTGCTATTCTTTAAAACCTTCTTACAGTCAGTCTGTTGTTCCCGGCACAGAAAGGTCTGCTGTCATCCAAACAGGATGTTTTGTGTCTTCTGACAGGAAGGACACATCAGGCGCTGACCATCCATGGAGGTTCCTCTCCTCCTCCTCCTCACCTTCCTCATCTCTCCATCCCTTTCCTCCTTGCTGTCCCAGAACGGCTTCAATGTGGTCGGTAAACCTCCTCCTCCTGCGGCGGGTCCAGTACTGCAGGGGGGGCCTTTCGTTGTGGTGTGGAACATGCCGACAGCGAACTGTCAGAAACGCTACGATGTCCAACTGGACCTGGAAGACTTTGGCATTGTGGAGAACCCTAAGCAGCATTTCCAGGGAGAGGTGGGTTCTGTTCTGCTAAATCGGGTGTTTATTTGTTCCTAATGTCCATAATTTGAAAACTAAAAGTGGAAAAAGTTCTGTCATGTTTCTCTGATCCAAACAGAAAATGACCATCTTCTACCGCGACCGCTTGGGGAAATACCCGTACCTGTCCCACGACGGCCGTGAGGTGAACGGAGGAATCCCTCAGCTCGGTGACCTCTCTGCTCACCTGTCCCTCACAGGGTCACAGCTGACCCGCCTGCTGCACCCCAGCTTCTCCGGCGTGGCCGTCATTGACTGGGAGGAATGGCAGCCGTTGTGGGAGAACAACTTTGACAGCAAGCTGAAATACCGGATGCTGTCCAAGCTGCTGGTGAGGCAAGAGAGGCCTGAACTGACGGAGAGCGAGGTCACGCTGCTGGCCAAACGAAGCTTTGAAAAAAGCGCTCGGATGTTTATGGAGGAGACGCTGCGGGAGGCGCTCAGACAACGCCCCAGAGGATTCTGGGGGTTTTATGGATTTCCCTACTGCTTTAATAAGCAAAAAAGAAGCTCAGGTAAAGCAGATGGGAACAGGATGTTCATCCACACAGATGTAGAAAAGATTTCTGTTTCTGTGACTAACAGATGAAAGCTACACGGGTCAATGCCACAGTGGTACCAGGCGGCACAATGACCAGCTGGCCTGGCTCTGGACTCAGTCCACAGCTCTGTTCCCGAGCATCTACCTGCCGCAGAGGCTGGCCGGGTCTGCAGATGCAGCTCTGATGGTCAGGTAGGAGCAGATGCTTCAGAGCTTCATGCTGCTTCAGCCAGAATATTCAAGACCCACATAACTGCTGATCCAGATGGTAAAAACGGGAAGAAAATTGTGTCTTGGGAGTTTTTAACATGTTCTTAAGGCCTTTTTCTGATTGTGTACAGTATGTTTTTTGGAACTTTCAGTGATTTCAGCAATCTTTGTATCAAAATGTTCAGCTCATTTAGGACATTACTGCTTGTATTTTTGGTGTTCATAAACTTGATAGTTTTTAAAATATTGAGCAAAATATACCCCACAGGAAATGAATTAAAAAGTATTCAAATTTAGTATTTTAAGCATATTAGCAACAAGCCTTTAAATATATTCATGGGCTATGTAGCCATCTTTTATAGTCATTTAAAAAAAAAAAAAAATAGCTAATATTTTAGCAACATGCTACCAGCAGGCTAACGTTTTGACTAATTTAGTTTACTGAGGAATTTTAGGCTGTTTTGGAGTTTTGCTAGCATTTAGCAACAAGCTAGCTTTTTTGTGACTAATTTGGAATCTACTAAGGTTTTATATGCTATAGGACTTTAGCTAATCTTTTAGCATTACGGTAACAGTTTTGACTAGTTTAGTGATTACGTCGGAGTTTAGCTACTATTTAAGCAATGTACTAGCTTTTTTGGCAAATTTGGAATCTCCTAAGGGTTTTTTGGGCTAATTTGGAGTTTAACTCATATTTAAGCGACACACTAAATGTTTTTGCAAAATTGGCATAAATTTGGTATTTTTAAGCAATTTACTACAATTCTTTTTCTGAAATTTAGGTCAACTTCAGCGCTCTTTCATAGGTCTTTAATAACATTTCTAGTCTTTTAGCAAATGTAACATTTTGCAAATATCTTTAGCATTTTTAACAAAAAACTTCGCCTATCAAAGTAAAGTGTGTCACCATTTTCAGCAAAAAGCTTCAGTCAGTGACTACATTCAGCAAAAAGAATTCACACTAGCATTATCAAAGGTAATGCAGCTTTTCTAGTGAACAACGCGACAGATTTTTTTATACAATCTTAATTAAAGGATTATGAGGGTGCTTATAAAATAGATCAAAAGCTTATTTGAGTGAATATTTTACTTGTCTAGTTCTCTCCTTTCAGACACAGACTGCTGGAAGCTTTGAGGGTGGCGTCACTTTGGCCTCATGGCAACAGAACCGACCATGCCACACCCGTCCTTCCCTACGCCAGACTGGCGTTCACACACTCACTCAACTTTCTCAATAAGGTATCAACTGACAAAAGTTTAAGCTTTTCCCATGAAAAAACACTTTGAAAACTAGCAGTTCAGTTTACTCTTGAGTGCTTCCCGTTTGCTTGTGCAGACGGACCTGGAGCACACACTCGGGGAGAGTGCAGCACTCGGAGCAGCTGGAGTTGTTCTGTGGGGTGACTTGAAGTTTGCCAAATCCGAGGTTGGTGATCAAATGTAGAGTGTTGTTTTTTTAATTTCTGTACCGTAGGTGTTCAATCCAATCCTCTCTGACCTTTCAGCAACAGTGCCTCATCCTCAAAGACTATGTCCACCACATATTGGGTCCCTTTGTTCAGTCTCTGAGGTCTGACGCTCGGCGCTGCAGCCTCCAGCTTTGCCATGGCAACGGACGCTGCACCAGGAAACACACCTTCTGCGGCCACAGCCTGTCTTCGGCCGCTGACGGCCCGTCTAACTCCGGCAGCAGCAAATATTTTCACAAACACTTCAAGTGTCGGTGTTACGCAGGATTTACTGGACAGGAGTGTGAGGAGGAAGAGGAGGAGAGCAGAGAGGAGGACGATTAACCAGACCTTCAGCTGCAAGCAGTCATTTTAAAATGATCTATAATAATATCCTGTAAATGTGTATCTTTGTCAATGATGCCACAAGTTTATCAAAAATGTGATCTCTAATTTAAAATATTTAATTTATGGATGGAGAGTTTTAGTGGAATTTAATCTAAATAAATAGAACAAGGGGAAACATCATAAAAAAGGTGATCTAGGGAGCGTTAGTTTTTGTTTTTAGTACAACTTTTCATGAAGTTCTCTAAATCTTTAATTTTCTAAACAGAAATTCCAACAAGTTTGGACAAAAAAATTTTTTTTAGAGGGTAAATTAACAGCTGAACTGTGCTTGAGAAGGATCATTTTTCATTGTGAAAGCTGAATAATTTATAATTTCTTGTTGCAAATGCTTCAACTTAAGCTTGCTGGACTTCTACGGGATCATAAATTAATTTAAATTATAGGAATCCTTTTCAATTCTTTATCTTCTTTTACATTGTGGTAGAGCTCAATGAAAGCAGGATAGCAGATAGATCACTGTTTATATTCGCCATGCTTGGCATGCTTTTAAGCAGAACCACCCCCAAATGTAGTAATTTAAAGGGAAAATATTTGCTTCATAATCCTTTAACATTTGCTTCCTGATTGGAGCAAGATTAAAACAACAATTCAACAAATGTTTCTTTTTTTCAAATGCAGAAAATAAATTACATTTAGATACTTCTAAAAGAGTATCCAAGTACTTTTATTGAGCAAATGTTTTGTCGAGTACTGTAATAAAGCACACATTTGAGAAGTAGAACTCTGCCAGCAGCGTGTGATCCAAATTGCACTTTTGAGCCTTGAAATCAAGCGTTTGTGAGAGCACACGGCGTTCCATGCCCTCCTCATGTCCCGCCTCTCCTGGCTGTCAGGTTGAGTCTCAGCGCCTGCAGTTCTTGGAGGAGCAGCGACAGCTCTGCAGATGCAGCCTCCTTGTCTCTCACTGCTTCAGTCAGCATCCGGATTGCTCCCCCCTGCTGGACTAAAGAGGGAACAGACACAAATCTGCTTGTTTACAAGTTTGATTTGTTACTTTTCTGCAAAATCGAGAACAAAACAATGCGATTTTAGCTAGAATGTTTAAGATTTCACAGTCATGTGATCCAGCATGGCATCCCACCTAAGAAGTAGAAGATGAGCAGCACTGTCAGCAGGAGCAGTGCAATGACTGCGCAGCTCATGGCGAAGGCTCGGGAGGAGCCCGGCCTCATCAGTTCCTGCAGATGACTCTGCAGTTTGCTGCCGAGCGGATGACCTCTGTGATTGGCCGCCGTTCCATCATGTGTGTACAGGTTACCGTTCGGGGAGGGGGTGTACGCCGGGCGAGGAGGCCTCACCCCTGAAAGCAGCAGCGGTGGCGTCAGTACAAGCGTGTGCAGTTTTGAGGCTGTCTCTGGAGGGCGTGTGTACCTTTGTGGCTGTGCTCAGGGTGCGTTCGGTGCAGGTCGTTGATGGAGTCCACAGAATGAAGCTCGATCTCGGTCAGATCTCTCTCACTGACTCTGTAGAACTGAGGAGTGGTCTGGGAGGAAGGAGGTCGTGACATCCCTCCCTGTTTGGATTAAAGGTCACTACTGATGGTGACAGGAGGGGACACGCCTGGACAGAAAAAAATCATAAAAACATCTCAGATCAATGCATGAAACACCTGAAAGATTGTATGAACTTTGAAAGAAAACTTTTCCTGGAATGCTTGAAGCTCCTCCCTTTATGTTTCCTAATCTGCTGGTTTGGCAAAAAACCTCAAAGACACAAGAGCTTCTCATTATTTTTATTTATTTATTTATTAGAATAGATTAGAGATTTATTGATCCCACAAATGAGAAAAAAATACACTTAAAAGATAAATAACAACAATAATTGATGTTAAGATAAATGGCCTCATAAAGACCTATAGTAACAAATATTCATGAAAAAATATCCTTTAAATTGTCCTGAAATCTGCAAACAACCGAGTTTTACAGCAGGACAAGAACACCATCGTGTTAGAAGAACAACTGGCCGGTAATGTTCTCATTTTTGCTGCATATTTTTAATAAAAGGTCGATCAGAGGTTCATTCAAGATTTTAATAAAATGTAATGACCTTGTCAACTTTTACAATTGAAAATGTATGTATAGTGTGAATATCAGATGCTGTCATAATGTAATAAAAGGAAAAGTACATTTAATCTAAAAGGCGCAAAATATTTATCAAAACAAAGCAGAATAGTGTGTCAGTATATGGAGTCAATTAAAAGCGCCACAACAATATCAAGTTATGAAAACTACATTAATAATAGTATAATTAATGTCTAGAAATCGATCTAGTATAAATAATAGCTAGTCATACCCAGGAATCATTTTCATTCTGCCCTCCTAATTGATGATTGAAATTGTTCATTTTTGTTCTTTACACCAATCCTCTCTCCTTTTATCCTAAATTGGCAAAATGTTTTGTGTATGTTTTTATTTGTTAAAAAGGGGCAGACAATGTACGTTTTTCTTCTTTCTGTTTCCTTTTCATTTCACGTTTGAGTTGGCAACTCATGTGTCTATTGTCTATTTTTCCTTTTATCGAATAAAAAAGGAAAATCTATTTAAATTTAAGAAAAAAAACTTTATATAGAATGAAAATGACATTTTAATAGATTGAAACAAACTCGAGCCAGGTGCAGTTCATCCAGTAAATCTAGGGGCTTGTTGAAAATGATCGTTAGACCCCATTCACTTTAAATAAATTATCCAACTGTGTAATTAAAAACAACATGGCTCCTTATTTCTCTGTGTCTAAATTCACTGGGCTTATCCACAAAGAGGTTGATTTTTTATACATATAGTTTAAACTCATTTACATTTACTTGTAAAGATCATGTTGTAACACGTTTTTGTTGCATTTTAATCATGATAGATGAAAATTAAGCCAAAAATCGCGTGTTTGAGTATTTATTTGTATCGTTGTGAATCGGGAGCAGACAAACAAAATGCAGTTGGAGAAAACCTGTAACAGGGACGTAGAAACTACAATCGGCGAGCTCCCTGCTCTGCTCCATTCCGATGCATCCACTCACAGACAGATAGATCCATGATTGTCTTTGTTTTCCTCGTCCAAACTGGCATCTGACTAAACACTATACGACTGGATAGCTCTGATATATTGTTTATTGGTAATGTTAGGAGCTGTAAACTAGCCGGAGAGTCTGTAAACATACTGGTGATGGGAAGTGGGGGCGGGCTTACGTCGGGCCAACAGTCGCCCAACTAAGAGGTGAATTCCTGATGAACTTCTTCCACTCTGAAAAAATTATGTCCTGGAAAACGATGAGTTGGGCTAAAAACAGCATAACTGTCATTAAAAGACCACTGGGAACACTTTATGAAAAAGTGAGGAGTAGAACAGAAAGTTTATTACTACCAAAGATTGAATTCTCAAGGGAGAAAAAAGACAAAAACTTGAGGAATTAAATAGAAAACTGAACTTGTTCGAAGAAGTGCCATGCCTGACTATCCAGTCTATATTCCATTTTTCAGAAACACCAAGATACCTCATATCCTGTGAAGATAAGAGATAATCCGACGATCAAAACCAACAAGGTATTTTTAGCCGGTGAGTTCCCCTGATTATCAGTGACATTACAGCTTGATGGCTTCACTTTCAGACCCTGATGGCTTCTTGTCATGAAGTTGTGTGTATAAAATGTAAGCTTTTAGGGATTTAAAGAAACAAAAACTACACAAATATGAATAAAAAAGTGAAACAGTTTGCTAGACTAGAAGACTCAATGGGACAAACACATTTATTTTGTGGTTTTCATAATAGAAAAAGATTTTTCTGAAAACAAATGTACAGGTTAGCCTAGGAAAAATAAAAGTTACATGGAAACTGAATAGCTACCACACATATCATGTGAAACAACAACATTTGATATTTACAATGACAAAACCTTTGGATTACTGATTCATCTGAGCTTTTTTTAGTTAGTTATCAATCCCATGAACACTGCTGGAATTTGACCCTAAAGGTCAAAGAATTCTGCATAATAGCTGACAACACATGAAGTATTCAACAAGCACATTGTTTTTTATTCCTACCTGCTGTCACTGCGGTTTAACCTGGATCAGGTTTGGCTTGTTGGTCGTTCTCACAGCTGTTAAATCATGTTTCTGCACCGCAGAGTGGAGGAACAAACTCAATCCAAATCAACATTTGTTTCCCAGCTGCCACATGAGTCAATCCAGGCTAATTCCAACAGGAAAAATATCTTCAACGTTCGGAGGCCAAAGAGAAAATCAGGCTTTTGTGTTTCGGGGTCCTCGGTAGCCACAGATCACTGGTCAGACACCTCGTGAACGTTTGTCTCCCCTCGTCCACCCCAGCTGCTCCGTCAGTGAAGAAAGAAACTCGGGAGAGACGGAGGAAGTCTTTCCAGCCCCCTCCTGACACGAATGTCCCCTCGCTGAGCTCTGGCAGCCCTCAGGGCCCAGAATAGCAGCAGACACTGAGTTATTATTAGTGGCCAGGGCAAAAGGATGACTTCATGACCTGAGTGGATGGAGATAAACATGCAGATACTCACATGTTTCACTGCTAGGTGTCAAAACATATTTCAGAATGTTTTCATTGACATTTTTTACCATTTTTTTCTTTATAGAGAAAGAAAATAAGACAAGAAGCATGAATAGTATAAGACTAAGTTGATATAGATAAAGGTAGTTATCAAGTGTGAATTCGTCTGATGAGATAGGGGAAAAGGTTGTCTTGTGTTGAGAAGTTCTGGTCCTTTAATGCTAAAAGAGCCATTAAGTCCAGTTTCTTACTGACCAAAACCCAACTAAAGCAAACAAATCACCTGTTTAGAAAAATGCACAACATTAACAATTAAATTATAATAAATTATTATTATAAGTGAAATTCACTAATTTCACTTTTTAAAATTTGACCGAGGCATACAAGTTCCTTTCAAAATAAAATAGACCCTTTGTCAAACAGGATAAATAATTAAAGGAAAATGTAAGAAAGTCAAACACAGACTTTTCTGTTTGGTTAACCTCCATAGTTTTTCTCATTTTACTATCGAACATAAATATGATAATGTTGATGTAGAATCAAATTATTTAAAAATATATATGTGCTTTAAACTTGACACTTTTTAACTAAAAAAATAAAAATAAAAATAACCAAACCTTCTACAAAATAAATATGTAAACACTATTTATTCAACTTTTTCAGTTTAAGGATCCCACACAATGATCAACAGTTTGATTTATTTATCTGTTTGTTTTAGATGGATATTTTATTTAAAAAATTAGTAAGGATGACAAAAACATTTAGATATATCTAGTTTTGGATTGTTATTTTTGCTTGTTACTTCCTTAAAGAAAATAAAACTAGATTCCTAAAGTGTTACATATGAAGGGCAGGTTTTAGTCAAAATCCCATCTAGATGCAGTTTGTGAATAATATATTTAAGGGAAGTATTTTCATTTTGAGTCTCTTTCTTTATCGTGTTTATTAATCTGTCGTTCAGCTGTTGTTTTGATTCTTTTTAAGCTTGAATTAAGTAAATACCTATGAATAATACAACTACATATAATATAACTACTAATGAAACAACAACAGCAGCTATAATAATAATAATAACAATAAGATAAATAATATTTTATAGTCTGTATATGAATGTCTCGTTATTTTATGGTTTATTAAAATAATTAAATGTGTATTTTTTATCATTTGAAACAATAGATTTTCTACGGCCTATGCATATATTACATATACACTTAAATTATTTCATTTGTTTATACAGTCAGAGTCCATGCTAGGAACACAACTTCAGCAAAGTGACTGCATTTCCCATAAGCCATTTCAGCTCTCCCCTCCCTCCTTTATTTTTCGCGCCTCACGTGTTTTATTTTTTCCCGGGAAACTGAGGAATTCCAGCGTTACGTCCATAGACTGTAAAAATTAATGGACAAAGCAAGCACTGAGGTCCCCCATTGAAAATGCATTACTTCCTCTCCTCGCGAAAGTAGGCC
>NC_050518.1:2837154-2839950 GCF_002922805.2 Oryzias melastigma
TTCGATGCCGCGGGCGTCCAGGAGCGGCTTCCTGCGGGCGTCCGGAGCGGGAGGCGCGGGGAGGAGGCAGCAAAGGCCGGCCTCCAGTGCAGAGGTACACGAGACGAGACTTTGCACACTTTTGGAACACTTCTGAAGTCTGTGATTTCATTTGAAAACTTACCTTAAAGTGGGATAAATTGCATTTCAAGTTTAAATATATTTTATTTTTAATCCACTTTTTGATTCCTGTTTATCTTTTACAGAAGGTGTGATTTGATTTCACATTTAGTAGGTCAAATGTTCATTTGAGATCATAGCCCCAAACTGAATCAGATGTGCATCATGTTGATCCTCTGAACTTGCTTCAGCCAAAGTGTCTCACCACAGCAAGGTCAGAGTTTTTGTTGACCTTTATGGTTCCAGCTCTTCGACAGATCATCGGTTCTGTGAGGCTTCAGTGCTGATAAGTCTGTCTGAGCGTCAGCAGACCCAAAACAGAGTGTGGAAGCTGTGTGTTCATGCAGACATAATGCACATGAGTCCCAGCAGACTGCCTCCCCCTCCTCCCCCTCCTCCTCCTCCTCCTCTCTGGCTGCTTCACTTCACTGAGCTTCAGAAAAGGCGATCCTGTTAAAAGCACGAGTGAGACTCTTGGCCATTATCAGCACCAGTTGTTTGTGCTCAATAAATCCTCTTCCTCGACAGGTTCAAAGGTCACTGCTGCAGACAGGAACTGCATTAATGTCACAGACAGTTATGGATCTAAAACTAGACAGAAACCTTTATTTAGATTAGTTAGTTACACAAAAATACAGTTTAAAGACCCACTCCAATGATAAACGTATTTTTTGGTGTTTTTAACATCATCATGATGAAGAACATAGAGAAAAAATAAGATTAAATTTGAATTTCTGAGTATTTTCTATACCAATGGTTGTGAGTCAGGAGAGGACACAGAAAAGCAGTTTGAAAAAGGTAGTAGTAGTTAGAATGACGCTATAATCACAAAATACTTGCAGAAAAATAGATCCATTAACGCAGGATTCTCTAGATTGACCTTGGAGTGACTGTAGGCTGAGGCTGGGGCTCCATTTGTGCCAAAATATGTATTTGCGTCCATGTCTGCTGAACACGTTTATTAAACATTTGTTCATGTCTGTGCACAATATCTTCTGCATATTCTGTGAAAGACGGGAGCTAACGACGCTAGCAACTGTTGCTAAGGACTTTTCTGACGACAATAGCAAATTCAAAGTTTTAAGCATAAGCTGAAACATCAAATAGTTAAAATAAAACTATCATCAAAGAAGCGTGGACATGCTGAAGATCATGCTTAATAGTGGGGGCGTGCATGATGATGCATTAACGCATACAATTAATAAATTAAAATTGACGTGCTCATATTTATTAACGCAGATTAATCGCACCTGCAGTCTTTCTCTTTCCCTAAGCGGTGTGGACATCCACAGGTGCATTAAAACACTTCATCGGGTTGGTTTTTCCACTTATACTATGTTTATTTACAAAAAAATAAATATTCAATCTGTTTTTAGTACTTTAATCTTCTATTTTTTTTGGTTTAGATCACTTTTTCACAAGAAGCGGACTACTTGATCCCTGGTCCGGCACTTTGTCATGTTATACAAATTTCACTTTGTGATTATTCACAAATAATAAGTGGTCGGCAAATTCTGTAAATAAAAAATAGAAATTAACTGCAAGTAATTGGGGCAAGTAATTAACGTATTCCTCGTTTGAGCTCGCTCCAACCTGTAGATCTGAATAATTCTAATTTTGCTCAATATTTTTGTAATGTTAGGTTGAGGTTGTGAGGAGCTGTATGTTAGTGGGAGAGAGTGTAAACAAAGGGGTTGATGGGAAATGAAGGCAGGCTCACTCTAAAGTCCTACAAGTTTCTAAAGCACTCTAGAAAATTCTGCTCTGCATAAACTTTGTCCTGGAAAATGTTTTTATTTTGACTCAAAACGCCATAATCACAATGAAAAGACCAAGAATCTCCTCTCATCAGAGTAGCTTTGTGTCTTCCTTGCAGGTTCCCTTGAAGAAAACTCCACTCTTCGACTTCCACAAAGCGCAGGACGGGAAGATGGTGAACTTTGCTGGCTGGAGCATGCCTGTCCAGTACAAAGACAGTCACATTGTGTCACACATGCACACCAGAGAGCACTGCTCCATCTTCGATGTCAGCCACATGCTGCAGGTAACAAGAGGAGCAGAGACAAAAAAAGTCTTCCTCCCTTTGTGCTGATTTGCTTTTCTCTGTTAGACCAAAGTCCACGGCAAAGATCGGGTGAAGTTCATGGAGTCTCTGGTGGTTGCGGACGTTGCAGAGCTCAAAAACAACCAGGTAGTTATAAGTCAGCCTGCAGGTCTGTGTGTGATTATAGAGATGTTTGTCCATTTCTGGAGCAACCCCGCCCCTCTTCCCCTCCCCACTGCTGAGAGATTAGAGTGGCCCGCCCAATGTGTATTCTACGTCACAAATAAGTATTTTTTCGGACAGCATTTTTTCATCTGCTTCTGATTCACTATTTGAATAAAGAAATGCTATTTGAATCTCCGAAATGCAATTTTAAGCTGAATTCTCTTTATGTTTTCCCTTCATCATCAGAAAAATGCAACAAAAAATGTTAGAAACACAAAAGTTTGTCTTTAAAGAAGAAAAACTAAATGAGAGAAAAACTGATTTATTTTTGGAGGAATCTGTCCTGTTTAACACATTTTTTATAAACTTTTATTAACCTTTCTCTACACTAATGATTGTTAAATGTGCTCAGGAATTTTTGATGAATC
>NC_050518.1:2840896-2843827 GCF_002922805.2 Oryzias melastigma
TGATAATAAAATCTCAAATATTAGACACAAGCTAAATGTGGTTATGCCCACTATCGACCCAAAGCAGGCAGAAGTCGAAGAAATAAAAGCATTTTTTTCCTGACTCAGGTTTTTTTTAGGAGTTTTTCCTTACCGGGAGGGAGGGTCTAAAGGCAGGGATAACCAGTTTATGTAGTCTGTTTAGTTTTTAACAATTGTTTATATTTTGAAGCCCAATGAGGCAAATTTCTTTGTGATTTTGGGCTATATAAATAAAATTGAATTGAATTGAATTTGGTGCTTCCTTTCATTGTGACTCACAACACTGATCGGTATTACGAACAATTATGCAAAAATGTTGCACATATTTCTAATTAAGAATGCTTTTATATGCATGACATTAAAAAACAACTTTGTTCTTTACTAGTTTTAATCTTTACTCTTCTGTGATTGAAAAAACATTTGTGATTTGAACAAAGTCCGTTTCTTGTGACGGCACAGATTAAGAAAACTATGCGTGAACTCAGTTACACTTCTTACAAAGACAAAAAAAAAGTGCGACCGACAATAAGATTTAGGCTCTTAAAGTAGCTAGCTACGAGCTAACAAAACAATGCAGCAACATGCATCTTGACCGCACGTTTTACAACATAAATTACCATTAGTTTTTGTGCAAACTGATGCAAATTTGGCCCGCGGGCCAGAGTTTGACACCTATGTCTTAGATCGGTTACAAATTGTCAGTAATCTTGTCTCAGTGTCTGCAGAAGGCAGCAGCTGCTGCAGCTTCCATGAATTCCCATAGATTATATTAAACAAGTCGTGGATTATTTCTCTCTGACAACCCAGTTAAAGTTAGACAAAGGTTACAAGTGCTTCAGTGAATGCTGCTTCTTTAATTATGAAAGTAATTATGATTTTATTATTTTAACCTGTGCTAATGCTAACGCTAGCATTGGCTATGAGACGTGGAGCTGTAGAAAATCTTTTCTGACCAGTTAAAAGTTGCCTAAATTTCCGTGCTCACATAATCCTTGCAGAGCAAAAGTCAGACAACTCCAGCGTATCTGACATTAAAGTCAAACTTATTCCTGCTGTAATGTTTTCTACTGCGGTCAGTGAGCTGCTGTTAGCTCAGCTGTGGTTCTAACGTCACTCCTCTTTGTTTGTTCAAAACTGTGTCTGATCTGCAGGAAAATGTAGGTAAAAAATGATCAAATTATTTTGAAAGCTGAAAATACGTGACTCGATAGCTGCTTCTAACATTTTCACTGAACCAAACCATTCCTGTTTTTACAATTATCCCCAAAAATATTCTGTAGAACAACAAGTACATTTATCCTGTGAAGCGATTAAAATGTGTAAAAGAAAACAATTGTCATATCAAATGTGATCATTTTGTCTTCCTTATAAGATCAATACTGATGTATAGGCTATTCTTTACATTGTCATGTTGAAGCTTGAAAAATAAATACACTTTGAAGCACATATTGTAGTATTTGTCTTTAAACAAGGTGCCATAATGTTCTAGAAATTTTATTTAAAAGTAGGGGTGTAACGGATCACAAAACTCACGGTTCGGATCGTGTCACGGTTTTAGGGTCACGGTTCGGATCATTTTTAGGATCAGTTGAATGTTAAAAAAGAAAAAAAATACGACAACAACAATATGAAAGCTAAATTAATTTTTAATCATATATTCAGTATCAATATAAAGTACTTCCCACACACAATATTTATATATATTAAAACGTTTTCTCATTGACGCCTATTTATTGAAACAAAATATCTTTAAAGTTTGAACACAAACAAAATCCTAAAACATGTAGTTTTTGACTATATTTACATGTCTTGCGACCAAATCTACAAAAACTGAGAGAAAAGAATGTTTAAAAATAGACAGCTACTTCTCCAAACTGGGAGATTCTTTGAATCCTGAAATTGATATGTGTACCGATGCTTTTATTCAGGTCTTAACATTAAATAAACCTGATATCTATCCATCCGCGTCATTCATTATGAAGTTCAGTAAAGTTTGTGACAGAAGCTGCAGGGTTTTTCCTGGATTAAAATAAGATGGTGGAGTCTCATCGCGACTTCAGATTTGTAAACCTTAACCAGTTTATTTTACTATTATTGTGGTTGTTTCATAAACTTTATCGAACATTCTTTCAATTTACATATTTTACTATTATTAGATCACCTCATTATAAAACATAAATGGTTCAATGTAACTAACAAACCTAATGTTGATACACAATAAAACAACTAATTATTCTAGTTTGAAGCTCCATACAAAAGCTACAGGAAAATGTTTTAACAAAATCCTCAAATTAATCACTTCAACTCCACAACTAACTGGCCGACACCAAATTCTCTGTGCAGGAAAAACGCTGGAAGCTCCTCCCACACGCAGCGGGAGATTCAGGAACAGACTTTAAGATAACCGTGAAGCTGTTACTTCAGCGCTGGTCAAAACAAAGAGGATTTACATGAATTTGACAGAATTCCATTAGATGTGAACGGACAATTGATTAAAATTATGAGAGCCCGAGGTGTGTCCGCTCGCTGGGGGTGGGGGTTGGAGTGGTCCGCGGTACACACGTGTCCAAACCGTGGCTTCTGATCCGTACGGACCACAGATCATCCGTGATCCGTTACACCCCTAGTTAAAAGGTTTTTTTTCACTCCATAAATTCTCCCAGTCTTTTGTGTGGAAGTGGGCTAAGCCCCAATGTTCCAGGTCCAGGAAACGTCCCTGGAATAGAGGATGTTAAAGACAGGATTATATGGAGGAAGCTGATTCACAGTGGTGACCCATGAAGGGAAAACCAAAAGGAAAAGAGGAAGATTTATCTGGATTAGGGTAGGGCTGGGCGATATGGGAATTTTCATATTGCGATATCGCTTTTTTCATTTTGTGCGATAACGATATTAAAAACGATATCAATC
>NC_050518.1:2843965-2848674 GCF_002922805.2 Oryzias melastigma
TTGGCTAATTTGGAGTTTGGCTAATATTTCAGCTGCATGCTAGCTATTATGGCTAATGTATGCTTTATTTGTCTTTTAGGTTATTTTGGAGTTTAGCTAATATGTCCAACAACATGCTAGCTATTTTGGTTAATTTTGGATTTTTTTTCAGTTTCCTCAGGTTTTTTTTCAGTATTTTAGGCTAATTTCACATTTAACTAATATTTCAGTTGGTTATCAGCGCAAGAGTTTTTAGCTATTAGCTTCAGTGATTTCAGCTATCAGCACTAGCATCTTCAGCAGCCAAAATCAGCTTACAGCATTCACACTAGTATTATCACAGGTATAAGATGTGTCCTTTACATCCAGCGTCCAAATTACCCGATGAGTCGACTAATCGGAAAAAATAATCGCTGATTAGGTGACTATCAAAATTAGGAGTGTAACGGATCACGGATAATCCGTGGTCCGTATGGATCAGAAGACACGGTTCGGGACACATGTGTACCGCGGACCACTCCAACCCCCACCCCCAGCGAGCGCACACACCTCGGGCTCTCTCGGCCTGGGAAAGGGGGGATGTGGCTGATTCTAGGAGCCCAGACTGAGAGAGAGTCCACGGAGACCCGAATGATGACAAAATGACACAACAAAAAAAATAATTCCAGTAAACCAATAACCAATATATATTCGCAAATATTTTGATTTTAATGTCAAGTTAACAATAATTATATATTTTGTTTTGAAAACATCATCTGCGGACCCCCCTTCTCTTTTAATTGAAAATGGTTCAGTCTGATTGGATTTTACTTCCACAGATTCACTGTTTATGACCGACAGACGCACAGAGTGTGAGGGAGAGAAGACACGCTTTAAAATCAGGAGTTTAAACACCTGATTCAGAGGAGAACCTCCATGAAAAAAGAAAAAGGAGACAGTCTGTCTATTGCCGCGGCGGAGGGGGGGTGGGGGGCATCCCGTTATAGTTGTGGAGTTGAAGTGATGAATCTGAGGGTTTCGTTAAAATATTGTCCTGTAGCTTTTGAATGGAGCTTCAAACTAGAATAATTAGTTGTTTTATTGTGTATCAACATTAGCTTTGTTAGTTACATTGAAACATTTATGTTTTATAATGAGGTGATCTAATAATAGTAAAATATGTAAATTGAAAGAATGTTCAATAAAGTTTATGAAATAACCACAATAATAGTAAAATAAACTTGTTAAGATATACAAATCTGAAGTCGTGACGAGACTCCACCACATTATTTTAATCCAGGAAAAACCCTGCAGCTTCCATCACAAACTTTACTGGACTTCATAATGAATGACACGGATGGATAGATATCAGGTTAATTTAATGTTAAGACCTAAATAAACGCATCGGTACACATATCAATTTCTGGATTCAAAGAATCTCCCAGTTTACAGCAGCAGCTGTTCACACTGACCGTGATTTGCGTGCCCCGCCCCTCTTTCGCCACATGACAAATTCACAGCCTGCCGCTCGTCAAAAAGCGTGTTTATGACGCCGCGCCGGGTGTGGGAGAAGCTGGATTTCTCACTTAGAATGAATGGGAGACACATATGCGCTTTTTCTTCCTCCACGAGCAGAAACAGTCCTCGAAAGATTGATTACTTCAGCGTGCGTGAGTGATGCCCGTTAGCGAGCAGAATCTTCGAAGGTGCTTCCACAGCGGCCGCGTGCGGTATGTTCAAGAACGCGGTCTGCGCGGGTTTATGAACGCACGCTCAGCAGGTGGTATCCACACCGGACCAGCACGGTCACTCACGCAGTAGCAGGAAGGATGCTCAGTGCGTGCCCGAGTTGTGCGTAGAGCTCGAAACCAGACTTGAAAACTTGCGTAACAGCACACAGTTACGCGCGCTCCAGACACAAAGGCCAAGAATTCTGGTGTGTGCGTGTTAAATTGACTTTTCATTGAAAGTGTGCGCTTGACTGCGCGCCCATCCAGCCGGTGTGGAAGCAGCTTCAGTGAGCGAGCTGCTCTCAGCTCAGACATGAAGGAGGAGCTGTTTGTTAATACAGACATTTGAAACTGAATACAAATAGTTTTCTATACTCCAGTGTTTCAGTTATTTTATCTTACCCCCCACAACTTTCTTCTGCAAATCTCATTAGTATCAGTCAATTTGCTCGAGTTAAACATATATCTCCTGAAAATATTGGACTTTTATTATCATTAAAGAACAATTAAAAAAAAAACTTCTTAATAATTAGTTTTATTTTATTTTATTTTTTTAAGAATCCTTCCAAAACTTTCAGACAAAGTAAAAACAAGTCTTTTCTAGTTTAATCCACAGTAGTGATGAATTCTGTCTTTTCTCAGAGATTCACTTCTTTGGTTCACTGTAAACAGCGACTCTTTCTGCTACCAAATGCATTTTTTGGTTGTTTTTGCTATATTTCATTTATTCTACTATATAGAATTATGCACAATATCCATAGCTAATGTAAACATGTTTTTATTCACATCCCGGGGGGCACCATTTCAGAAACACTGTTCTAGTCAGTCAATATGTGGTTT
This sequence comes from Oryzias melastigma, assembly GCF_002922805.2. NCBI lineage: Eukaryota > Metazoa > Chordata > Actinopteri > Beloniformes > Adrianichthyidae > Oryzias > Oryzias melastigma. Next base: position 2,846,494 of record NC_050518.1, read on the forward strand.
GTACAGTCGTCTCCATCTGCTGTATGGTCACTGTTAGTATTTTATTTATTTATTAATGATTGAGTTCTTTTTATTCATTTTTTAAAATGAGTTCATTAATTCATTATTTCAAGTTTTAAAAAAAGATGTTTGAGAACATTGGATGTTTTATCAGCTATTTTCTTGTGAAAATCCTGATGCGGCCCAGCCTCACCCAGACTCTGCCTCCAGCGGCCCCCGCCTGAATTGAGTTTGAGACCCCTGGTCTATGAGTTCTTAAGATGATGAGGACCGCAGAGTTCTGGACCAGTTACAGAAGCAGTCATGGGTCCACTAGAACCTGGACCAGATTGTTGTGAAGATGAAGAAGTGAACATACATATATCGTGGAGCTGAAGCTGTGGTTTCCAGCAGAGATCCAGCAGTCTGCGCTGACGACAGAGCTCCTGCTCGTACTGGACGATGGTTCCTTCACAGAGTCTGAAGATTTCTTCAGCAGCAGCAGCGAGTCGCTCGCTGATCAACTCTCTCAGAGACTGAAGGGAAGACATGGTTCCTGCAGCTGCAGAAGATCTTCAGCTCCAACAAACACCAAAGTCCTCTGAACAGCAGCAGCTCCGATCATCTGCTAGTCTCACAATCACAGCCACGTTGTCTTTACGTTCATCACGAATTCACTCATTTACGACACTAGCTAAAGAGGATTGTTCGGAACCGAACCACGTATCGCTACATCTCTGCAGAAACCTCACGAACGTCCAAACAAAACACCGCCGTCCTCTCAGCACAAGCTAACGCTGCTAGCTTGCTAGCGCGGCCTCGTGCTGCTTACTTCCGGGTCACGGCAGACACGTCACACAAAAGGAATTCAAAACTAAAATCCAGTCTCTAAAAATGCTGAGAACCAAAATAAAAAACATTTCCGTTGTTGTTTTAATCTAGTTTATTGCATTTAAAGAGTCTTGGTGTTAGTTTTGATTTATTTTTGTCTGACATTTCTATCTTGACCCGGAAGTAAACACAGCTAGGCTAGCTGCGTTAGCTTGTGTGGAGACGACCATAGATAGACCTGCTTTGTGTGAGTGTCCTTGGTCTTTCTCACTCTGTGTTTTTTAATAGGATAGAGAAAAAAGAGGAGAGGTTGATGTGTCATGTCCTGTGGATGATGATGATAACTGTAGACAAAATTACAACATTTGTAGAATGTGATGGTGATCACACAATGTTAATGTAGAGACTATTCAGCACAATGCAGGTTTATTCATTCATTCATTTTACTGACCGCTTTGTCCCTTTCGGTGTTGCTTGTGTGCCGGAGCCTAACCCTGCTGCTGATGGGCGAAGGCGGGGTACACCCTGGACAGGTTCCCAGTCTGTCGCAGGGCCTCAATCACACACTCTCACATTCACACCTAGGGGCAATTTAGAGTCACCAATTAACCTATGAAGCATGTTTTTGGATGGTGGGAGGAAGCCGGAGTCCCCGGTGAAAACCCACGCATGCAAGGGGGGAACATGCAAACTCCACACAGAAAGGTCCCAGTTGGTGTTTGAACTGGGGCCTTCTCGCTGTGAGGCAAGAGCGCTAACCACTGCGCCACCGTGCAGCCCTACAATGCAGGTTTATATACATGGTAATAAACTTCAAAGATTCAAAGACTTTTTTTAAACAGTTAAATTGTGGGGGGTCCACCAGCAGCAATGCACAGCACAATAAAAATATAGAAAAGAAATTAAAAATAAGAACAAAATAAATACGTAGAATAAAAGTAAAATATAACGTATTTAACAGTGATAATATGAAACTGTACAGAGGTAGGGCAAAAAGGGAAGTACACAACATAATTGCAGCAGTGTAGTAATAAATACTGTTTAAAGTGTGGTGTGCAGTTGTGCAAAATTGACAATAATTCCAGTTTGTTCATTGGATGTTGTTCAACATCCGTATGGACCAGGGGAAAAAGCTGTTTGTGAGTCTGGTGGTATGTGACCTGATTGACCTGTAGCGGCGTCCTGATGGCAGCAGGTCAAAACAGGTGGTGGGCGGGGTGGGTTGGGTCCTTCAGCATTGTAGATGTTCTTTTTTGGCAGCGGGATCTTGATTGGGTCGCAAGGGGGGGGCAGGGGGCAGCCGATGATTCTCTGTGCTGTGTTTATGACCCTCTGCACAGCCTTTCTGTCCAGTGATGTGGAGCCTGGGTA
>NC_050518.1:2852098-2866043 GCF_002922805.2 Oryzias melastigma
CATTTTATTTATCTGACAGGACTGTCTGTGTGAGAATGTCGGGATCCTACTCTTCAACTGCTCCACTGTTGTTTGGGGCTCCACAGGGTTCTATTCTAGGACCACTTTTATTCTTTCTGTACCTCCTTCCTCTGGGCTCCATCCTGAGAAAAGGAGTCTCCTTTCATTGTTACGCTGACGACAGTCAGATTTATGTACCAATAAAGAAAGGAGGCTCCATTACAACACTACTGTCTTGTCTTCAAGACATTAAAGGCTGGATGACCCTCAGCTTTTTAAGTTTTAATGACAAGAAAACGAAAGTGATGCCACACAGATGCCAGACAGGTTAAAAACTCATTTTCATAGGAGAGGGACATTTTAGGGGCTTGGGAGGATTTTATACCTCAACCTCACAGTAAACCCAAACTTGTCCCCCCTGATATTCTGTTTGCACCCCCAACAGGGGCTCTCTAGGTCCGGCCCTGACTTTGAGACGTGTGTTGTAGACAAATGTCGGCAATAGGCTACAGTTGCAGGGTAAATATTGGTTTTCGGTATTGGTGGGAAAAAATGATTTTGGCCCACGCCTAGCTCAGCAGTAGGTCGACCTCTGATCAGAAGATTGCAGGTTCGATTCCCACCTTGTGTTGAAGTGCACTTGGGCAAGACACTGAACCCCACATTGCCTCTGATGGTTATAATTTGGTGCCAGTGTTTAGCAGCAGAACTGCTATCAGTGTGTGAATGTGAATTTAAAGCGCTTTGGGCTTTCATAGAAGCTCTAAACATGCATACAACATTTACATTTTTACAAGGAAAAGGAGTTAGAATTTGTACAGATTTCTTACTTGTCATTTGAAAGTTTTTATTTTTGTAGATAAAGTTAAGTCAAAATCTACATGAATCTGAGGACCTAAAATGCAAGAAAACATTACAAATTAAAAGTGTTAATATTAGGCTAATACTTTTTTTTTCCAGGATCTAATTTTTTCTTTGAATCTGCACTAAAACTAAAACAACACCAACTTTCACTAATAGACTGTATAAATTATTATTTCTTATTATTATTTTAGTTATTTGTATTCTGTATTGTGTGGTTTGCAGATTTCTGTTTCTCGTCTGAGAGCAGTTGAGCTGACGGAGAAGCTCCTGGCCAACCGTGAGGTGAAGCTGGCCGGCCTCGCGGCCAGGGACAGCCTTCGCTTGGAGGCGGGGCTTTGTCTCTATGGCAACGACATCGATGAGACCACCACTCCCGTGGAGGCCACGCTTGTTTGGACGATAGGTGAAGTTGACTGACTTTTTCCTTACGTATATATACATATATAAATATATATTTATATATATATTTTTTTTCTTTCTATTTATCCCTCCTCAGTTTAGACTTGACTGTTTGTCGTGTTGTCCTCAGGAAAGCGCCGACGTCAGCTCAAAGATTTCCCTGGAGCTGAAATTATCGTACCTCAGATCAAAGCCAAGACGAGCAGGAAGAGAGTGGGCTTGGTGTCCACCGGCCCGCCGGTCAGGCAGCATACACCCATCCTCAGCCCCGATGGCAAAGTCATAGGTGAGAATTCAAAATGAGGCTATGGTACGGCTGTGTTGGGATTCATCAAAAGATTAAAAATTAGATCCTTCAAGTAAAACTGTTGAATAGTTTTTTTTTTTTTTTTTAAATAATATTGTTCAGACATAAATAATTTTAAAACCGTCAGCATCTTCCCTTTTACATTTTAATTCCAGGTGCTTCACTGCTTTTTTAAAGATGAGTTTACAACTGGTTTCTGGGAACTTTTAGCATTTTTATATATTTATTTATTGACCAACTGCAGTTGTTTCCTCCAAAAGTCCATAATATCTACATTTCATATTTTTAAACAGGCGAGGTGACTAGCGGCTGTCCGTCCCCCTGCCTCAAAAAGAATGTTGCCATGGGTTACGTGGATTCGGCTTTCGCCAAGAATGGCACAGACATCCAGGTGGAGGTCAGGAAGAAAGCGGTGCCGGCCGTGGTCAGCAGGATGCCTTTCGTTCCAACAAACTACTACATGGGTTAAAAGGAAACAAAAAGATAAGCCTGATGCTCACTGGTTTAGCTCTCAGCAGAGCTGACAATGTCGCCCCCTGCTGTTTAATTTTAGAAATGTGGGACCAAAATGAAATGTTCAAATCTGCATTTGGAAAATGTTTCAAGTAAATGAAAAATTATAAAGTATAATATAAACGCTGATCTGAAAACTGCATATGAAATGAGCCTTTACATGTAGTTATTGTGCAATGTGTGAGTTCTGAATCCAGGAAACTCCTTAAAACCACCTTTGTGTGGGATTATTTGTACGTCTGGAGTTTGGACTTTTACATTTAGTCTTAACTCTGTTTGTAACTCTCTCCAAGAAAAGTCAGGTTTGTTAGAATTCAATAAATCCAATTTAATGTAGATAACAGAAATCTGATTAGTAAATGTGATGCATATATATTTACAAAGCTGGACCAAAACAGGAAAATCCTAATTTATCTGCTGATGATAAAATATTATGCATTTGTAATTAACTAGTTTTCCTGTGTTGCTATGCAAAATTCTGAAAAACAAAGAGGATTCATGAGTTTTATTGCTCTAAATTCAAATCCTAAATTAATAACAAAAAAGTGACAGTTAGTTTACATTAATTTGTTCTTATTTTAATTCAATATGCATTCTTGTTTAGTAATTAACTTCCTACTAAAGTATCTCAGACTTCTGTTTACTATGGGATGACTGTTTCTTGTGCTTAAGACTTTTTATACATGTTAGAACAGTCATATCATTTGGTATTCTGATATGTTAGAGAAGAAATACTATTAATTTGACTTTTTTACATGGGTACTAATGTAGAGATCTTGAACCAAATCGGTTATTTATATAAACATTTAAAATAATTATATAATTTATAGATTGGTTTACCTGTCTGACCTGCTGCTTTTTCAATAAAACTAACACTCATAAAATCAATGATTGTGATTTTTTTTTTTCAAGTTCCTCAAAAATTATCACTGTCTTTGAAAAGGATATTTGCATCAATTTGCTTCTGTACAACAGAGTACTAGTACAACAGGCCACCATGAAAGAAAAAAAATAAATACATAAAAATAAAGTTGTAAGAGCATGAGAAAAAAGAACGACAAAAACAAATTCTCATACTTTTATGACTTTATTCTTGTGTATAACTTTTTTTTCCTTTCATGGTGACCCTAATATTGTTTAAGAATGTTTATTTTTTGTATTTAACTATAAAAACATTAAGGCAAAGCACCAAAATGTATTTAAAAAAATGTTTTATGATAAACCAATTTTTTATTATTTTATGAAATTTTGTAAAAATATGGTAAAGGAGTGAATATGGAGGAATTAGCTGAAACAACATGGATGTTTACTTCATTTAAACAAGAAAATAGTACAACAATAATAATAATTTTATTTTCTTGTTACCAATGATTTCAAACCAGCAAACCCCTAAAAACGACCAAAATGGGAAAATGAAAAATTATTGTGATTTTAGTGAGTGACAACATGAATAAATACACTTCCATTACCAAACACAAATTTTCAATCCCCAGATTATTACATATAATGGGCCAAACACTTACACAGCCTGTTATTAAAATATAAGAGAAAATATTTATTTAATTTCTAGGATGATCTTTGTTAAATTGGATGATTTTTTAAAAATACTTTGGGATTAGGTAGATAACATTGACTGTAAAAATAAGACTGTTCTTCTTATATACAGTCAATGGTAGATAACCTTTTTTTTGCTAGTTTGTTCTTCAGTGAAAATGAATAAACAAAAGTATCAGGAGCTTTTCTGTGTTCAAGGGTGTATAAAGTGATCAAATAAAAGGTACATAAAAATCTGTCAAAGCTAGTTGGGAGAAACTCTAAAGCTAATGACAATAAAATACAAAAATAAAAAAGGGGAAACAAGTTATTTAATGAACCATTCAGATTTCCGGGAACTGTGACGTCACAGTCCATTGATTTTTACATTTTAAAATATTCAAATAAAAACTATAAATAATTAACTCGACGATAGTCTTTAGAAATTGAACTAAATCATTTTTTAATGGTAGTCGTCAAAAAAAGAATAACATTTTTTAAAAAACTATGTTTATAACTACTACCGGAAACGGCGAGTGTTTGTGAACAAACCTGGCAACCCCTGCCGGTCGGTTCATTAGTTATCGAAGGGAAGATGGTGGACCTGGTGAAAGGAGCGTGCTCAAAACTCCGTCCTAAACACTTCGAAACACATTTAACATCTCAACATAGTGTCAGGTATAGGTTACCCGGAGACAATCATAGATAATATTCGGAGAAACCGGTTAAAACGTGAGACTTTTCCGCCTCTGGGCTCTTTTTTTTTTTTTTTAATTCTCGGATTGTGAAGTAAAACGTGGTGCTGATCGGGACGCTAGCTAACAGTAACCGGAGTGTCCCGGAGGAAGGGGGTCCCTTTTATTTAAATCGATTCAAATCCACCTAACAAGTTGGACCAGGAGGGTGGTTTTATTGTAAACTTGTTGCCTCTTTTCCAACTGTTGAATCTGCGGACGGAACAAGCTAACTAGCTTGTACACCTTTAGCTAGCTCCGCTGTGACCCGGCGGGTCTGAAAGCCGCTCGACATGCCGCGGAGTAAAAAAGGGAAACGTGGCTCCAGTAAGGCGGGTAAGTACCAGGAACGGCCGTGCTAACCTCATGCCAGCCCTGGCCTGGCTAAAAGCCAGAGGAAACGTTCTCTGCCTCCTTATAAGAGACAGCCTGAGTTCAGACTTCTGCTGTCAGTCAGAAAGCAGCAGCTCTGCCTCCACATGGCCCGATCCGCCGGTCTGACTCCAGCATTGATCTGACCTCAACAGTCATTTCCATGTGGTTTGTTAGTCAATTGGGATTTATTGAAGCCACTTTAGATGTGACTTTGTTTTCCATTCCATCTGACAGCGCTAAGAATTGATATACATTAATATTAGGGAGTATTATTACAAAATAAAATTATTTTTAGTGTAAACATTTACTTCTTTTGAGGTTAAGGCTATAAATGCTTAGTTTAAACTATTTGGGAAGCACATAAATTCATATAAATTATAGTTAAATAGCACAGGTCCTTAACAGCTTCAATACAGAAAGCGTGAGACTTTTACTGACCCGCTTAGGCTATACTTGTATAGGTAGGGTTATTTTTAGGAGCTGTGCATGTGTGGCTGCATGTGTGCTGATGCTGTGTATAAGGAAGGAAAACCCTCATCAGTTCTGGAGGTATTTGCCATTCCTTGAGTGCATCAGCTGAAATGTTTTGAGTGACAGGAGCATGGGCCTGAAGCTGGAATAAGGTGGACCACTCACTTGCCTGTTCAGGCCTATCTTGTTTCATGAAGCTTACACTGCCATTAAGTGCAAGGGTTTCTCTAAGGCAGGGGTGTCAAACACACGGCCCGTGGGCCGCATCTGGCCCAGTCATGAAGAGAAAAAAAGAATATTGAGCAAGTTTCCAGCCCATTCTTTAGGGAGTTATGGTCATTTTAAAAAATGGCAGCAATTCACAATTCCGCCACTAGGGGAAGCAAAGGAAAAGAAATATCGACAGAACAAGAAATCAAGAAATAAACAGCATTTCTTTGCAAGCGTGTGCCACCTCTGGGTAAGATGCAGTTAGGTTCCCTGCCAGCCTCGCTGCCAAGTTGCTTTAAAAAAAATTCAGGTGTGACACCACAATTACCAAAATTTTCTTGTCAAAAAGATAATAATAGCTCTTATAATATTACTAATAACTAGATGTATAGCATTATCTGTGACAATGCAAGCTGAAAGTGGATGGTAAGGACGCCAGAGCAGTTAGCTGAAAATTGCTCAAGCTGAAAACTTGCAAAAATGTTACCTAAATGCCAAATTAGCCTAAAACCTGGAAACATGTCTAAATTACCCAAAAACGGCTCACATAATAATAAAAACTTAGTTTAGTTTCAAATTAGGAAATAAACCTGGAAACATGTCTAACCTAGCCAATAACAGCTAGCATAATGCTAAAATGTTAGCATTGGACCTGACCTCCCAAATTAGCCACAAAAAAAAAAAATAAACTGATAGCAACTGATAGGCCATGCCGCAGCGGTAGGGTGGTCAACTCCTGAATGGAATATTGCGGGTTCAGTTCCCGCCTTGCCTGCCCATGTGTCAAAATGTGATTGGGCATGAATGACACTGAACCTGAACTCCAAATTAGAAAAAAAACTGGAAACATGTCGAAATTAGCCAAAAGCAGTTAGCATAACGATAAAATGTTAGCTAAACTCCAAAATAGCCAACAAAACTGGAAAAATGGCAGCCAAAGGCAGCTAGCATAATGCTCAAATGTTAGCTAAACTCCAGATTAGCCAAAAATCTGGAAACATGTCTAAATGGGCCAAAAACGGTGAGTGTAATGCTAAAATGTTGGCTAAGCTCCAAATTAAAAAAAAATAGAAATATCTACATCAGCAAAAAACAGCTAGCATAATGCTAAAATGTTAGCTTAACTCCAAATTTGCCTAAAAACTGGAAATGTATCTAAATTAGCCAAAAATAACATAAACACCCAGTGGTTACTGGCCCAGCCCCCTTGAGATCAGACTGGTTGAATGTGGCCCCTGGACCAAAATGAGTTTGACACTCCTGCCCTAAAGCTTTTAAAGGGCTATTTAATTGGGGGTAAAAGCATGCATCAGGATAGGGACTACTACTGCTTTTTTATTTTTTGACCCACTCAGATGAACATTTTTTTTTCTTTTTTTTACATATTCTTGTGGCATTTTTCTGGCGATGGTGGACATATGTAAAGAGAATGAATCTCAAAATTGCATTCTGAATATTTCTTTATTCAAGTTGTTGTGAATCAGGAACAGACGCAAAGATGCTAGATACGGAATGCAGCAAGATAGCTCTGATATTGCTCACCATTTTTATTGCATTGACCAACATTCCCATCCTCAACCCGAGACTTTATTTATTATTATCTCATAGAAAACGACACAGATTTTTAAAATCTTGGACAAAATTGGCACAATCATAGTTAAGACAACTGGTAACGCTTTTACAATAACTCAAAACATGATCAGAGTGGGTTTTTTATTAGGAAGAAATGGCAACCATTTTTGAACACCTTTCTTCTTCCTCCTACATCCCAAACTCCCATTCTTTTGTCCATCTCCTCCTGTTCCATCCTCTATATTTCAAACATTCATTCCCCCAATCACACATGATCTCTAGGATCTCTCCGGCAGGAGGTTCTTCAGCTGCAGCTGTCGGCTAAAGCGTCGCTGAAAGGTAACTCCTCAGATCTGCCCTGAAGCTCCTGACTGGAACCCTGCAAGAGTGCATGCTGTAAACCAACAGCCTTTATTTTTAATAACCCCCATCTTGTAAAACCTTATACAATACTCCCTTTAAAATCTCCCCGTGGTCCAAATGTCGTAATGCATGTCAGCCCTCTAATGCTGTGAAATAGTGCTGAGCTTGCATGCTGCAGTTTACATCAGCGGCTCAAGCTGCTTATTTCTTGCATTTAACACTACGACTTAAACTGTTGTTAGTTTGTCTGCCCCGAACCCAGACTAACTGCTGGAGCAGTGTGACTCTTGTTTCAACAGAAGATAACAACACAGAGCAAACACAACAGGCTGTGATAGTGTCGCACTTCTCTTAAACAGGCTGTGTGTGGGTAGGCCTGCGTAGGACGGCGTGTGAGCAGCGGTCAGGAGTTCATGAAGGATAGCCGTAAAGTTTTTGACTCATACTAAAGCACAAAGTTGGTCATCTCTGCTGCAAACAATCATTTTGAGGAAAGAGAACAGTAGCTCTGTTTGTTTTTCCACAGATTCTGATAAACTAGGTCAGTAAATGGAGGATTATTAATAATTATCTATAGGCTTATAGTTTATTACAGACATATAAAACCAACAAACTGCTGTTAGTTTAATACATTCATTAAACCCCTTTAATGCGGATTGGACTAAAAAAAAATACATATCTTGCAGTGATGATGATAGAAGAGCAAACAAGTCATAATAAAGATTTTTCAGGTTAATTTTTTAGCACAAGCAATCGATGGCAGTCAGGTCCATGAAAAGTTCATAAAGAACTGTGTGACCTCTGTTCAACCCATTGACTATATATTTACTGGACATACCAACCCCTCCCCTCTCGTGTACCAAATAGGAAGTACCTTCTGGTTCCAAGAAGTCAAAATCCCATCGGCTTCTATTGAGAAATACAGTCAATAGTCATTTTATTTGTCAGAATAAGCATTCTTGCTCAGATACGTTCTTCTTGACATCTTCTTGCTAATCCTAATTTTTAAAAAATATATTTTTTCTTTATCAAAAGCTATTCAAGTTATAAGCCGACCAATCAGATGCTTCAGTATGACATCAACACTTCGCTTTGTTCAGGTGAAACTAAGATGTCAAAGAAAATGGACAACGGTCAATTAAAGTCCCACTCCATATGTTTTTTTATTTTAAAATCCCAGTGATCTTTAAATTATAATTATTAAGTTTTTTGCCATAATCAAAAGCCTTTGTCGTTTTTTAGGACAAATTTTATACGCAGCGCTACTAGGTCATTAGAAATTCAATTCTGGCTTGTGGGCGGGACCGATGGCACAGAGCAACCCACCCCTCCCTCCCTGTCGCAAAGAGTTCTGTTTGCGCAGTCACACGCAAGCTTATAGCCTCAAGCTAACATTAGCGGCGCAAAAATAACGACGCTCATTTCAGTAGTTGCGTCATTAATCTGAGCTTTTTCGAGCATCCGATTTTCTGATCCAACGGGATTTAAATTAATAAATGGGTTATGGTTTTTGGAACCAACGGACACTAATTATTTGGAACATAGGGGAAGGGGACACTCAGTCCAGTTCTCTTATACATTCATTGAACAAATGCATATAAAACAGTAACTAAAAACTTAAAATAAGTAATTTTCCTCACTGTGGTTTTGTATCTTCTGGTTGAGTTGGCTCAGTTCACTCAGTTTCCTGCACAACTTGGTTTCACAGCTACAACATAAATGACCCGTCAGTCACCTCAGTCGTCCCCGCTGACCGGTATCTGTATGCAAACGCACACAAATGACCTGACCGTTCTGGAGCGAGCGGACTGACGGGATGAGCAGATGAATGACCGCTCTGGTCTTCAGTAATCCCTCCAACAGTTGAAATTCCAGAGCAAGCAGGAACCTGAGGGTTAGCGCGGCTCCTCTGCGTCCTCTGAAAGCCTTTGTTTGTAAACCCAAAGATCATTAAACCTGAACACAGAACGGATCAAGTATGAAACTTTGAACAGGGTCAAAAACTGAAATATGATTGCCATGGAATAACAAGTCAAGTTTTCCTAACTTTCTTCTTGGACTTTCTAAACCCAGTGAACTCTCCAAAAAACTGCTTTGAAAGGTGTCGTACACATATATTACCTAACAATTTCCTGCCTGGACAGTGACTCTCTGGATCTGTGGTCCTCCTCCTCCTTTAACTTCCCGCTGTTTCTCTGATGCCGTCTCACTTTGACACATTTTGTCTTTTGTTTTTTTCCAGGTGTAAAAAATGGGATAAAGGGAGAATCTGCAGCCAGTGACGATGAGCTGGCATCCGATATTCTGAGTCACTACAGCAGTGCCAGCGAGACCACGTCGGTGCTGGAAGAGGGTTTAGGTCAGTACCAACACACTCACATCTCTTACTATGAATTCGACTCACTTTAAAACCCTTTACAAATTGATAATTTTTTAAATTAAAAATAGCGCAGTGGTTAGCGCTCTTGCCTCACAGCGAGAAGGCCCCGGTTCAAATCCCGGCTGGGACCTTTCTGTGTGGAGTTTGCATGTTCTCCCCGTGCATGCGTGGGTTTTCACCGGGGACTCCGGCTTCCTCCCACCGTCCAAAAACATGCTTCATAGGTTAATTGGTGACTCTAAGTTGCCCCTAGGTGTGAATGTGAGAGTGGATGTGTGTGTGATTGAGGCCCTGCGACAGACTGGCGACCTGTCCAGGGTGTACCCCGCCTTCGCCCATCAGTAGCCGGGTTTGGCTCCGGCACCCCCGTGACCCTGAAAGGGACAAAGCGGACAAGAAGCTCTATAAAAGTATCTTTATTAGCAACAGCCTTGTAACTCTGGACAGCCGGTTCCTAAATATTATGCTTTATTATTATGGTGTGTGGGAGCAAAAGTCACAGTAAATCCATATTTGGAGTAAAGACTTCTGGTTTTTGTCTGTTAAATGCTGCTTTCTTTTATTTTGAATTCAAAGTTTCTTCTTCTGTTTCCTCACTAATAAAATAAAGTTTCCAAATAAGTTTGTTCTTGGTTAACTTTGCTAGCTTGAGGAGTTTAAATTTAGTCATGAGCGACGCTGCTTTTAAAAAGTGGTGGATGTATTTTCGACACTTCACTGACCAACGATATACGTGAAGTTTGATGTGGGGGACAGAATCATGTAGTTTTCCAAAAAGTAAAACTTCCTGTGGAATCATATTATAAATAAAATGATAAAAATGTAGGTTGTTGTCCCCCCCGTGGCCCGGTACCAACTATCCCACAGACCCTTCTGGTCCATGACCTGGGGGTGGGGAATCACTGGTTTAATTAAATCAGTCTAATTATAAAACATTATAGCGTACCAAAATTTTCTTTAAAATTTCATGTAATTTCATTTATCTTGGGCTTAAATTTCAAGTTGTTGACTGTGGATGTTACTCAGACATCACTGTTTTGTCTTTGGTCCACTGCAGGAGGTGAACAAGTGGACGAGCAGACGGCCCAGGAGGAAACGGAAGACAAGCTCAAACAGTGTATAGATAACCTGATGGATAAGAGGTGAAGGTCTTTGCTGTTTCTGTTAAGTCCTATCCTGTTTTCAAGGGAATGGCAGACATGAAACATCAACATGGTTCATCTTCTCGTTTTTGTCTCTCAGCACAAAAACCCGTCTGGCTGCTCTGGAGTCTCTGCGACAGGCCTTTTCTTCCAGAGTGCTCTACGACTTCCTGACAGAGAGACGTCTCACTGTGAGCGACTGCCTGGAAAGAAGTCTTAAAAAAGGTCATTTTGGGGCTTAAAAGTAGCCATAGTCATTTAAAGCTTCGATAGTTTGGGTCAAATAGCAAACTTGTCTTAGAAATCTGATAATTGAGAGTGGATTGTCATCAGTAGGGGATTCTGAGTGATGAGGAGGTCAGGTGAAGAAATTCAGGTCAGAATTTTCATGGTACGGCCCCTTGAAAGTAAGAAATGTCTGACTTTAGCTGTGTTTTCAATGATTTTATGAGCACTGAAATGTAAATGTCTCCAGCTCTATGTCTCATCTCTGTCGTGGAACGTTGGCAGTATCATTTATTAGAAGAATAACATCAAAACTACCGTCATAATCAAACAAGTGGCATTCAGTGAAGTACTTGTAACCTTTGTCTAACTTGCTGAGCTGGAAGTAAAAGAATGAGGATGATTCAAACTAAGTAAAGTAGTATTTGTCTGCAGGTTATTATCGTAATGGTTTTAAGTGATGTGGGTTCAAATTCTGCTTCTGTCTTCTTTTGTCATCTGGGTGGATGGAGGTTTCCTCACAGGGAAGAGGCCTCAAGCCTGACCGTCTCTCTTTAAACTCTTTGAAGTTTGACTTTTCAGTTTAATCGTCTTTAAGAGCTCTAACGAGGTTAAAATTGTCCTGTCTTCGTGTGTTCAGGCAGCAGTGAGGAGCAGGCGTCAGCAGCCACACTCTTCATCCTGCTTTGCATTCAGTTAGGAGGCGGGGATGAGGCAGAGGAGGGCTTCAAGATGCTCCGTCCCATCCTCACCACCATCCTGATGGACAACAGTGCCAGTATGACCGCTCGCCAGAGTGTAAGACATGCCAAATAAAACTTTGTGTAGGCACACTTAAAAGACATGAAACATGTTTATGTGTTGGAAGTGTAGCCGTTTTTAATCTAACTGTAAACTAGACCATTATTTCAAAACAGGACTTTTAAGTTTTGGTTTCTTTGTGTTTGAGTCATTGCAGCCCTAAAATGAACCTTTTCTCTTAGTGTGCGCGGGCTTTGGGGATGTGCTGCTACGTCTCAACTGCTGAAGAAGGAGAGGTGAGATTATCTTAGACTAAATCAGAGGTCTGCAACCTTTAACGCTGAAAGAGCAACTTGGTTCTGGTTCCTATGGACCAAAACTCAGTGAGAGTCGCAAAGTTTCACCTCAAAGTTGGAAAAATACACTTTATTTATTTTTTTAGTGGCTATTAAGCTATTTGTTTATACAATATAGCTTCTCTACAATTGAGTTTTTCTATATAAAATAAGTTTAACATTTTTTTACTTTTGACAATAACATATTCAAGTTCCTTTCAAAATAAAACACATCCTGTGTTTAATCAGATCAGCCTATCTGACATGTCAACAATCTAAGCATAAATTAATTAATTAGTTAAGTTTTAAGTTTTTTTCAAACCTGGACTAAATCGACAAAAATATGTCCATATTCTATCTTTGTTTTTTGAATCTTTGAAGACTTTTAGCTCAACAATAGCATTGCAGTGTGTTACAGAGATCTCTGCCCGCCTGGTTGCTAACTCTTCCTCTCCTCAAATCTGTTGCAGGATTTGTGCAAGTCCTTGTCTCTGCTGGAGGGCATCTTCATGTCTTCTTACCCCAACAGAGAGGGAGCGCTGCCCACACCCAAACCTGGAAGCTCAGGCCTCCACACTGCAGCCATTCAGGCCTGGTCGCTGCTCGTCACCCTCTGTCCAGCCTCCAAGCTCTCAGTGCTGCTCGACTTGTGAGTCAAACTGTGTGCTTTCTAAAAAGATCAAAATGCAGTTCACTGAAAGGATATTCCTCCATCTGGTTAAGCAGAATGGTGCTGATGTCAACAAAAGCAAAATAAATAAACATATTTTTTGACATGATCACACTTTCATGAAGATTTAGTTAAAACTTTCCTCAGGCTGACATGTCCTTACATCAGTGTTATATTACAATAGGGTTATCAGCTGAGTAAATAACAGGCTCCTCCCACTCTCTCCCCTGCAGTCATCTCCCAAAGCTGAAGGCTTGTCTGGAGAGCAGTGATGTCAACTACAGGATCGCAGTGGGAGAGACCATCGCTCTGCTGGTGGAGTTGGGTCGAGACATCGATGAGGTGATCGCTCGTATTCACTGCTGTGTGTCATGAAAGGTGAGAACCAGAAGCTGAAGCCGTCGATGCTTCTCTCTGTCTGTCTGAACAGGAGTTTGAGGTGGAGGACTCTGAAAGTCTGTGTGAGAGTCTGAAGAGTTTAGCTACCGATGGAAACAAGCACAGAGCCAAGAACGACAGGAGGAAACAGCGCTCCATCTTCAGGGAGGTGCTGCACTACATAGAGGTGCAGAACTGTTTGACTGTCACTGAGGCTTTGAGGGTTTTAAAATCCAACAATGGTTTTTCAGTTAAATATTTTTGTCCCTGCAGAATGAGGATTTCACAGAGGAGAAGATCAGGTTTGGAATAGAGAGTGTTTACATCGACAGCTGGATGAGGAGAAGAATCTATGATGCCTTCAAGGAGATCCTAGAGTCTGGAGTCAGACACCATCTACAGGTGAGTCCTCGCAGAACGCTAATCACAACGTGGGTTTTTATCTGAGTTTAAAAACTGATGCAAGTCAAATTTTTTTATTAACTTGATCAGCATGCCAGCTGTTTCTACACAAAAAAGTTTTATTACATTTCTCGGCATATCTAAGAGTGTGAACATAAAGAATGCAATGATTCATTTTCCCCAAACCTCAGTTTTTGAGTCATAATTTTGCTTCTGTTTGAAGCAAATGTCATGTCATGAAAAAGAAGAAAAAAAACATTATCCATTCCTATCGACATAAAAGCCGTTTTACTTTGACAGCCAGAACAACACAAATGACATAAATTTAGGA
>NC_050518.1:2866113-2888380 GCF_002922805.2 Oryzias melastigma
GCCAGTAACAATGAAAAATACAAACCTTTCCGGTCGGCTCATACTAAGCCTGATGTTATTTAATAAAAAATTCCAAACAAACATGTTTGACACTGTCAACATAAACATATGTAAACATAGTGATGCAACAATTCCCTTTCCCTGTGATTTGGTTCAAGGATGCTACATAGGGTTTGGTCTTAAACCAAGAATTGTAGCGTCCCCAGTGGACATGTCATGAAAAAGTAGAAAAGAAACGGTCTCCATTCTTATCGACACAAAAGCCGTTTTACTTTGACAGCCAGAACAACACAAATGACATAAATTTAGGATTTATTTAAAGTCAAACTGACCTGAGCTGCTTGAAAATGTGCCTCTGGATTGAATTAATCTCTTGTAAATCAGTACAGGTTTGTTTATTTTAGCTCTCTGTCAAGCAACAGTCACAAATCTATGTGGGACAATCTGTACAGTACTTTTTTTCTGCCATACTTTAGGTACAGTACCTTTTTCATCTAGTACTTCTCTTAACATACTATCAGTGCAGTCATTGTAATTTTACTTTAAGTACAGGTACGTATATCACTAGTAGTTTTTTTTCTACATATGATCAGGACAGTACTTCTTTTAACCATGATCTAGTACTGTACTTTTTAGTATAGTACTTTTTAAAACATACTATCAGTACAGTACTTTTTTTTAAACTTCACTTTTAGTACACTATCTGGTTTTTATTCATTTAATTAGTACAGTACCTTATTTTTTTGCCACACTTACTTTTTAAGAAATATCAGTACAATATTTTTTTAAATATTGTAAATATTGTAGTGTAATGCCGTTTTAGTAAATATTATCAGTACAGTATTTTTTTAAACCATATTTTTATTACAATATCTTTTTAATATAGTACTTTTTTACTACAAACGATCAATACAGTACTTTTTTTTTACATTATATTTTTAGTATAGTACTTATTTAAAGCATATTATCAGTACAACATTTTTTAACCATACCTTTAGTATACTACCTGTTTTTAATAATTTTATCAGTACAATAATTTTGCCATACTTTTATTAAAGTATTTTTTGTACAGTACCATTTCTTTACCACACTGTCAGTACTTTCTTAACAATATCTTTTAATGTCCTTTCTTTACTGTGTTTTTTCTTTACCATACTTTTAATACAGTATTGTTTTCTTTTTTAACTCTGTTTTAGTTTCTTTGTTTATCGCATTTTTAATACCGCACCTTTTAAAACGATACTTTTATTTTACTGTACTTTACTGTAATGTACTGGATTATCTCTTTTTTCCCTTTTTGCCATACTTTTTAGTAAAGTACATTTACTACAGTACTTTTTGTGCCTCAGATTTAATACAATCTGTCTTTTAACTGTCCTTTTAGTACAGTATTTTCTTTGATTTTTACCTTATTTTTAGTGAAGTAAGTTTTTCACTTTTTTTTTTTTTCCCAAAAGTGTTTCAAAAGCTAAAGTCTTTGAACATTAGAAAGTTCCAGAGCAAAACGCGGGTTTGTCTGTTTGAAACATATTTTTCCCCCCAAACTAATGTAAATGTAATTTTCTTCTGTTGTGTTCTTGCACTCAAATGTTTAGCTCAGCCTATGACTCACAATAACTCCTATCATGTTTTTTCTGGCAGTTCAACCCACTGCTGCGAGACATCTTTGGCCTCGGACCCCCCCTAATACTTGACGCCACCATCAAAGCCAACAAGATCTCCCGGTTTGAGAAGGTAGAGAGTCTTTCCTGGTTGTACGTTGAGTTTTCATTATGGCAGCTCAGCAGAAAACATCTCACTCTTGTCTCTGTTGGAGCAGCATCTTTTCAACGCCGCCGCCTTCAAAGCCAGAACCAAACAGAGGAACAAAGTCAGAGACAAGCGCGCTGACGTCATGTGACGGGACAACGGACGGTGGAGGAACTCTGGGTTGTTCTGAGATGGACCCATCATGATGCCTTCTTCTCTTAACTGTATCAGATGCACAGACTCGCCAAAAAGAGTTTTATACTTCATACTCCTCGTGTGCTCTTAAATTTAAGAACACTAAATATTTTTATCAGTAAAATCTCACTCTAAGAGTCTGGATGTATTTTGGAAACTCCAATTTAGTCCTAGTTCCAAACTTTTCTTTCGTGCATCAAAGCCCAGATTCAGTCTGAAGAGTGTCAAATCAAACTCAGAAATACTGAAGTCCATCTTTACATCTGCCCTTCCTTCCATCCCTCCTTTTGTTTTCCATCTTCACCCAGAGGTAACTTCAGCAGCCAAAATGGGAAAAAAACAACAAACAATGCAACCTTTAAGAAACTGTGTGCTTTAGTGTGTGTTAGTGTGTTTTACCTTGAATTAATTTAACACTTCAGCATATAAAAGAAGACTAATTAAAATATGAAATTACAGAGTTCATTCTGTCATCCTTGTGTTCCTCTCGTGTTTGGAAAGGACCTTTAATATTTTAAGAAATGTCTTTTACTGTGTAATTTATTGAGAGCTCTACATTGTTTACAGACAATAATGGAAAAATGGATAAAGAAAAATATTTTTTTCTTTTGTCCTACGTGTATTTTGATGAAAATGGTCATAAAACTCTCTACATGTATGCTCTAGAAATACTCAACACAGGAAGTTGTGGAAATAAGAGTTTATCATCTAACACTTGATGGTGTTTCTATTGAAACCTTGTCCTGTATATTAAAACATATATATTTTATAATGTTAGCTTTATTGGATTTAAAAACCATGAACACCAAGAAGTGCCAACTACAGGATTCAATATGTTTAACCCCTTGATGCCTATTGATGCACCAAACCACTTCTGTTCCAAATTTACCTAAATTTAGCATCTACTTGAAAGTAAAAACATATTTTTCTATCTCTGAGAATAAATGCAGGTATCAAGGGGTTAAGAGCTAATGTGATGTTGCTGAAGCCTCATTAAACTGAGCAGTTCTGGTGCTAAAGGGTGGAGAAAAAGGTGGATTGAACAAAGGGCCATTTAATGACTGCCTTGGTTATTTGCCTTTCAATGTAATCTATATTATTTGGACAGCAAAAGTCACATTTATGAATTATTTGCAAAAACGTTTCTGTTGAAAAAGAAAATAATAGTTAATGCAAATGTTTAGGACATTATTTTAATAAAACTGAAAACCTGATCAACGATGACCCTTTTGACCTTTGATTCAAAGATATATAATGCATGTATGTTTGTGTGCTTAACTGAGTTTATTTCTAAATGAAATAAATCTTATCAGAAACTTGAATCTTTGTGTATCTTTAATAAAAAAAATATATATATTTAAAAAAAAGGATCACTAAGATTTTCCTAATAGCATTTTCCATGAATGTTTAAAAAATTAGTTGGAATATTATATCAAAATAAAAAATGTTACAAGTTTGGTTTTCAAAAATGTTCAACAAATAACACATTTTGACCCCAACTTAAATTTGGGTCATTTAGTGCTGAACTTTGAGTACTACTAGAGTTTATGGAGAGTTGATACTTTTCTTGACAGAAAGTAATTAGATTAAAAGCTGCATAGCTCAAATGTAAAAGCTAAGTAAATCATAAATGTAGAAAATAATAGTCAATGAAAACTGATTATTTCCTAATGGACTGGGAAACAGTTTTGGGTACAGTGGTTGGGATAGGCCCTAGCATCCCTGTGACCCTGAAAGGGATCTAGCGGTTGTGGAGAATGAAAGCATCACTTTATAAGACTAAGAAGTTTGTTTCGTAGCCAATGCATGATTACAGCTCAATTACTTCAATCCACCTGTTGGTCTCACACTCCGATCTTCCCTCACTCGTGAACGAGACCCCAAGATACTTTAACTCCTCCACCTGAAGGACGTCACCTGCATAGATCAGAGAGGAAATCTTGTGGATATTGTTAATCATTCAAATTGATCCCATTAAAGAAGCTAGTAAAAAAACAAAAAGCAGTCATCTGAACTTGGTTTATCTTTAATCATAGAAAATCGAGCTTTTCTCTGACTTTGCTCTTACTCGTTCATAGCTATGCCTTCATTGCTCTTCGTCTTCATAGACTTACACAAAAACAGAAGTGCAGAGAAGAGTGCACAGCTGTGTTTCTCACTTTAAAAGATGCCCATCTCCCCTTTAATAATGGCGTTTCCAGACTTTAATCAGCCCTTTGTTCTCAATACAGAGGCGTCAAACTTGGCTTTTGGTTCAGTGTTTTCCCAAGTTCAGTGTGGAAAAGAACGGGTCATACATAGCCTATGCCAGTCATGTTCTGACCACATATGATAAAGAACTCTGGCCAATCTGTCAGACACTTCTGACACCATTTGAACTGTATCCATTCACAATCATCACTGATCATCGTTCGCTCCTTTGTTTATTTGTTAATGACCCAACAAGAACATGTTCTAGGGGTTGGTTGCTCAAAAATTGGGTCCTTACAGCAGCAACAAAGCTATTCTAAGGCCTTGTAATGAGAATCTCATAGATCCTGCTATTGATCCATGTTAGGAAAGTATTGTTATAAAAAACAGCTGTTTTATAAGTATGTGATTGTTTCTGTACTTATTTTTATTTGTATCTGGTTTTCCTCCTTCTGTTTTGTTTGTAATAAATGTTCACCTTTTGTCAAAAGCAAATTTTTTGCGCAACACAAAATGTTAACTGTACTTTTATTTGTCCATGCACATTAGTGGCATGAAATATAGATTGTGTTTTTAGGAAGCACAATACATCGAATTATAACCACAGAAACTTAACGCTCTTCTAGTTTTCTACAGACTGTTTTACTACGTTAGGTACAATTCATTTTGTTAATAGATATCATGGTTTTGTTGTGCAACCCATGAAAAATCTCTGGACTGTGTAAACCTTAAGATTTTGGCTCATTTGTTTTTATTTGTTATTATTTTTTTTACTTTATTATTATTTGAAAGCAGTTATGGATGAAAAAATATTGTCTCCATGAACCCGTAGCTTGATTGTACTCTGGCGCCGGTTGTGGACACTGCATGCAACTGCACCCCTCCAAATCGAGACGAAGTGGTATCGTCCATCGGTGGATTTAACATGGAGGCGTTAACACAGCAATAATCGCAGCGGTGACACGTTCTACCACTTCCAGTGCATAAAACACAGATGCTTTTGTTCAGAGGCAGGCCCGGATGGAGAGCGGACAAATTGCCGTGGTGTACGCGGAGGTCAGCAGCTTTCCCACCCCCGTGTCTGCTCACGTTAAGGTGGAAGAGCTGCCTGAATTCCGAGTCTACTCAGTGACAGCAGGTGAGCTAACGGAGCCAGCAGCAGCAATCCCAGCATGCCCCACGGCAAGAGGATAATCACTGCAACTCTCATGCTTTTTCACAATCTCTTTTGTTTGTCAGTGAATAGCAGCATCCCACATTTAAAAACAAAAATATTAGAACATATTTCAACTTTATTGTAGAGGATAACACATGAAATTATTGATTAAAAATCGTTTAAACACAAATATAACTTAAAAAAAAACAGCAATTCCCCCCAATGTAAGTGTTTTTAGGCCTAATGCTGATATCACTAACCTTATTTTGAAGGAATTTAAAAGTCTAATAAGTAAACTGATCAGTAAGTTTATCTCCATCCCCCCCAATGTTGGATAATGTAGTTTTTTCTTTTAAATGTGAGCATCTGTGATCATGTGGGTCTAGAGCCTCATGTGGCTAATTTATTGTGAATCTATGGTTTTAAAAAAAAGTTTTAATTTTTACAAGTTAAACTGTAAATTTATTCAAACTTTACTCAACACATTCACAAATAGATGAACCGCAGTATCTATCACAAGTTGAACTAAAACATTTTGACAGGTTTCTATCAATTGGAGGTCAATAAGCATAACCAGAATTAAGGCACACCGGATTAGAGGGCCTTCTCTAACCTTCTGTCTGTGTCTGCATGCAGAGTGGAGTCAAAGTGATCTGGTCCGAGGTTCTGGGCTTCATTACTCGCAGCAGTGGACTCTAATCGCCGACAACAACAATCACAAGACCGTCAGATCCGTTCTCCCAGCTGGACCGTGTACATCCATCTCTGGAGAGTCAGTTCTGTTACAGAAACGTTCTGTGAAACTTTGTCATGATCCTACAGAACCTCATGTTATGCAAAAATTCCAATACTGTTTTGGTCGAGCTTTTTCAAATGTCTTATTACATTTGATAAGAAACAAAACTAACTTACAAGTAACGTATCAATAATATAATAATATTATATATAATATTTTGAGACAAAAAACTCTGAATCCTTTGATCTTGAAAACACCACATTTGGAGTAACATTTCTATCAAAACTATTTTTATATCCTTAATTTTTTTTAGCAGAATTTGTGAGCAGTCTTGTTTCAAGAAAAAGACTTGTTTGTTGGGAAATTGGCAAGTTATCTATTTATATTTTTTACTTGTATCACTTTTAAAAATATAAAATGTGAAACTATTGTCTCACTACGATGATTATAATAAGGAAATAAGAATAATTAGACTGTTGTAGAACTTAAAATAGGATATATTTAAATGAAATATGTAAAAATACAAAGATAAAACACAAATTTTGAGTAATACACTTATTTTAAGACACAATATTTCCAATTACTAGAGCAATCTAACTGAATAGTTGTGTTTATAGCAAATTTCCAAACTAAATTTTGGCTGAACATCGCCACTTATTTTAAAGAAGTCTTCTTAAGACAAATTCTTCTAGTTCTATTGGCAGTTTTTTCATTTATAAGAAGTGAAAAAGATCTTCTATTGTATGTTTTTTTAACTTGTTTTGAGAAGGACTTTTCTTTTTCCACAAAAGCCAATTTTCCTCAAGCGCAGTGTTGTTTGCTATGGTTCTAACTGGGTACTTTCCTTTATATTTTTTCCGCTCTGCAGGTTATTGAGAGCCTTTTCTCCCATTCAGGGCTTGAAGGCCGTTATAAGGGAGGCTGGAAACCAGCAGCTGCTGGAGGTAAAGTAGCTGAATCCCAGCATCCCCAGTAAGCCTGCTGGTCAAACAGTCTGTCAGATGTTTTTTCTGTGATTGTTGGTGCTTAGATCTGGGACTGCCATGGACTCAGAAAATGTCTCAACCTCACTGCCCTCAACATTCACGGCAGAGTGTACGACGACGGTGAGTTAAGCTGAGCTCCTTCCTCGCTGAGATGGCTCTGTACTAAATGAACCTTTCACTCGTGTGCTTCCAGCTCAGTTTGGCTCTCTGTCATGGTCTGATTGTGAGAGCAGACTGCTGTATGTGGCAGAAAAGAGCAGGAACTCCTCATCAGGTGGAGAGTCTGGATGCAGAAAGGTATTAAATGTACGCAAGCAGCCGTTCCCGTCGGATCATTCATCTCACATTGATCCATTTTGTCCAAACAGGACAGGAATGTGTACTGTGAGGACTGGGGGGAGGCTCTGACCAGTAAGAGTGTCCCAGTGGTCTGTGTGGTGGATCTGCACAGTGGTGCTGTTGGTGTGCTGCAGGGAGTTCCGGCTGAAGTCTCACCTGGACAGGTAAAGAATTTTTGAACCATCAAATTGAGAAAAACTGTCAACTCTTTGAATGATTTAAGTGTTTGACCACAAAAGCATAACAGAATGTGCAGCTGTCAGTTCAGAGGTTGTGTTGTTGTGTGTTATGTCCAGGCGCTGTGGGCTCCTGGTGGTCAATCAGTCTTTTTTGTTGGTTGGTACCATGAACCCTTCAGATTGGGATTGAAGTTTTGCTCCAACCGCAGGTAAGAGAGATGCAGCATTTATTATCACTCAGACTGAGATGATATGGATAACTATAAGAGTACCAGCAATACCCTTTTGTCCTCTACAGCAGTGGTCCCCAACCTTTTTAAGGACACAGACCAATTTAAATTAGACAATATTTTCACGTATCGGTCCCAAAGTTTGCTTTTTTAAAGGATAACCAAACAGGGAAGTTGGAGGCTGACTCCACCCAAAACCAAAATTTGAAAATCCAGTCAGAGGGGCGGGGCTTGGGGGGTGGACTGGTATCATTACTGGAGCTGCATATCATGATATCAGACTTCTGAAACTTACATGGTTTGACCAATCACAAAATTCAACTGAAATACCTCAATTCAAGCACACAGCTGTTTTTTGACTATATTTTCAAGAATTAAACAAGTTCATGTTAATTAATCAAAAATTTGGCAATGACCAACAGACAGCACTTTTAAAGCCCCATTTGTAGAGGTCAACAGCCAAAAAAGTTGATTCAGGGTTTGGTTACGCTTTAAGCTTCCAGTTACTGAAAATCTATTTTCAAAATAAAATGATTCTACAAGAAATTTAGTTAAAAAAAAGGTTAAAAAATTATCTGTAGATGAAGATTCAATGAAACAAAGTTGCTGATTTGTAGAAATCGTTTCTGATTTGAACAAATTCCATAAAGAAAACATTGCATTCCACTACGTCTCCAACTTTATTATCTGCGTGTGGGAAACAGTCGAGTCTGTTGCCGCACATTAGACAGAACGACTTCTGCTACACGAGAACAACACTTAGCATAACTCCGTATCGAGGAAGACTCCCAGTTTTGTCTGTAGACAGCAGCTGTATTGTTATTTGAAGCTGAAAGCTCTTCTTTGGTTTCCTCACTGGCTCTTTTCTCTCTGAAGAAAATCACGTGACCAAAATGAATGTTGTGAACAAAATCCATCAGTTTTCTAAAATAAAACCCCCTTCAGGTTCAAGAAATAGACAAAGCAGAAATAATCTAAGTTAGCGCATGTATTTTTTTTTCTGTCTGTGGCCTGGTGCCAAGTGACCCACGGGCCGGGAGTCGGGTCCCACTGGTCTAGAGGACATTTCTAAATCAGGAATACCTCCCAACGTCTGCATAATACAGTATTAACTTATTATGTATCTACAGAGGACATTTGGGGCTCTTCAATGATACCGAATGGGAAGAACTGGGGTTCTGGGAAATGTAGTTTTTAAAATAACTTTGTCTGGATACATTTATTTTCTCTGGAAGTAATTCAAGTACTTGAATCCAAGTATTCCTAATTTCAATAAACTTTAATTTTGCAGAATGATCTTAAAAGTATTTTCATTTACTCAGTAATCTTTTTAAAAAACTTTTTTTTAAAACTCTGTTGGACTTGATTCAGAGTTTTCATAGCAATTCCTTCTTACATTGTGAAATGCATCCTTCCAATTATGATACTTCCTCCCTTGTGCCTCATTGTACTTTTTTATCAATAACTTAAGATTCATTAAAATGAACATTTTCTCTTGGCAGAAAATATATTCTAGAAACTACATATAATTTTAACACATTGTCTTTTACAACAAAATGTCATTATTAAAAGTTGGACTAAGGCTGATAAGTTTAGAATAATTTAAATGTCGGTCAATAGAGCTTTTGACTTTGTTTCAGTTCTCCTCCTCTGGACTTTCTTCCAGGTCATCTTTGTTTGAAGTCGACATGAAGGGACGTTGTGGTGAGATCTTTACCTGTGACCTCACCGTTAAGCTGTCACCGTCTGCCTGTCTGACCCCTGTGCTGTCCATCCTCCCCCCCTGAATCCAGAGCGTCTGTCAGGGGAAAACCTGTCGGTGTCCTGCCCCCGGCTGAGTCCTGACGGATCCACGCTGGTCTTCCTGCAGGGCAGGGTGTTTGGCCCTCACCACCAGTGCCTCAGCCTGCAGCAGGTGTGCTGTAGTTTGGTGTTGGTTTTTGTGCCGACACGTTTCATCTGTTAACTGTGTGTGTGTTGCTGCAGTTGGACCTGAAGAGCAGGAAAACCTCTGCACTGATTGATGTTGTTGACAGACCGCAGGCTGGTAGGTTGGACCTGCTAATGTATATTTCTAAGTTTTGTATTTTTCGTAGTATAAGGGGTTCAGAAAATACATAATTTTGGAACGGAATGCTTTATTGTCATCATTCAAGGAGCATGAAGACGGCCAACATTCCAAAGTGCTACAAGATCATAATAGCAATAAAAAAACTGTACAAAATATATATGCAAGTCTTATTAAGTGAGACCCTTTCTCTCTAGACCCAGTGCTGAAATCTTAATTCATTCTTTTATAACATCAAGAATAGATTACTGTAATGTGCTTCTTTGTGATGTAACGAAAACCAGATTTAATCGTGTGCAGCTTGTCCAAAACTCAACTCCATGTCTTTTAACCAGAACCAGGAACAGGGAGCACATTAAATCTTGAAGTCTCTGCTCCCTGTGAGCTTTAGGATTGATTTTAAGATTATATCAAATTTGCTTTTAGCTTATGAACCCACCAGAGCTCTCAAGTCCTCAGGTGCGGGCCGCCTGAAGGTCCTAAGGGTCAGGACAAAAATCCACGCTGAGGCTTCATTAAAGAGTCGTTTCCACTGAGCGGTCCGGTCCGCTAGTAATACTTTAGCTTTTCTTTTTTTATTTCAATTGTTTGTTTCTGTGTTTGTTATTATGAGGAGTTTATCTTATTATTTTATTGCATTTATGGGAAATTGAGTTGTTTCTTTTAACATGAAAGGTGCTATATAAATAAAATTAATCTGAGTTTGAAATGCATCCAAAAAGGGTGACTCTGTGACATGAAGTCTTCACAGAGAATCATTGAGAAGTCTTATGGAGCATGGGTAAAAACAGTTTTTGAGTCTGTTGGTCCTGGCTCTGTGGGACCAACAGCATTTTCTACCAAAGTGCGACTTATACTCTGAAAAAAACGGTATTCATGACTCACCTCTACACTGATTTGCAGTAAAGTGAAGTCTTTAGATAGGTGTTTGAGCTTTTCTGTGTGTCTCAGGTGAGTTTGCAGGTGTGTATGAAGCTCTTCCGTCCTGCTGCTGGTCTGCAGACAGCCAGAGGGTGGTGTTCAGCAGCGCCTGCAGAAACTGGAAGGTACAATCACAGGCTCCATGTTATCATCCGCCTCGGAGCCTTTAAGGTGTCTAATGACTTGTTTGTACTGAGCTATTTGTTGCTTCCCTCCAGGATCTCTTTATTGTGGACAGGAGGTCAAAGAAAGTCTCCTCCCTCTCTGATAGTAAGAGCCCACCTTTTCCTCCACCTCCTCCCTTAACTTTACTGTCTTCATCTCCATCCATGTTCTTCCCACCTCCTCCGCCTACCCCTCAATCTCCCACATTTCCTCCTCCTCCTTCTCCATGTTGGTCTTCTCATACTCCTCTTCCTCCACCGCCTCCTCCTCCTGCTGTTTCTCTCTCTTCTTTACCTCTTCCACGATACCCTCTTCTTCCTCCTCCCCCTCCTCCTTTTCCAGCTCCTTCTCTAGCCTCTGAGTCTTTCTTTCCTCCTCCACCTCCTCCGCTATCTAATTTTCATCAGGAGCAAAAGACAGACGTAGAAGGTATGACACAATTAACTTGTGACAAAATAGAGCAGGATGTCATCTGCATAGATCTGACTTGTTGTATATAGAAGTAAGTATTTAAGATAAGATGTAAGTGTTCTAGGACAGAGCCCTGGGGAACACCACAAAACAGATATCTTGAGAGGGACCTGGTTGCAGGCAAGATGGCGCCCAAACATAACATTAAACCCATCATTAGCTGGAAGCAGGAATGTTGTAACTTTAGCCAGAAGCTGAATTTGTGTATCTATGCTAGAAGATTCCTAACTGTAACCCTTATCTTAACCGTAACCCAGTTCCGGTGTTTTTTTAGGGAAAGATAGTGAGCTTGTTTAAACTAGGGTCAAGGACTTCTGCTAATGATGCTCTGGCGCCATCTTGGGGCCATGTTGTTGACTGCGTCCAGGTCCTCTTGGATGTTTGTGACTTTAAAAGCGCTCGAGTTGAAGAGACTGAGTTCACTCAGAAATATAGAAATGCAATCAGGTAAGGGTTTTGTTGATGATGCCAATCACATGGAGATGCTTTAAAACAACCTACCATTGAAGCTCCTTATTGGCCAAACACACCTGATCCAGGTAATTAGCAGCAGATGAGAAAAGATTTCTGGAAAACCAGCAGGAGGCTGGCCCTCGAGGCCTGGAGTTTGACACTCCTGGTTAAGAAAAATAGATGGTTGGGTGGTAATCTGTTGCTGATGGGGATTTCTATCATAGCAGTCTGAGTGATGGGAGAAAGTGGTAAATCTTCAAATTCCTCACAGTCAGTTTGTCTGCTGCAGATCTTTCTGCTGCTTCTAGAGATTGTGGCAGCTGGAAGCTGCTGACCGTCCAGAGAGACCTGATGGTGGTCTGTTGCTCCAGTCCAAACACCCCACCCACTCTGGTAGGACACATTTCTAACCACACATCCACAAACCCTCTTCAGAAATGCACTGTATTATTCAGACTAATTTGTTCTGGAGTAGAAGTCACAGCAGTAAAAAACAAACAAAAAAAACAAAGTATAACAAAGATGGAAAAATTATATATGTGGAACTTTTGAGAGAAGTTTATTTAAAAAATGCGGGAGTAAGAACAGACATTTCATCTTGAAAAATAACACTTCACTAGCATAACACATTGATGATCATTTAACTTCATAAAACATAGGAACATATGAACATTTATTCAGATAACCAAAGCATAGACAACATGCTAACAAGTCAACTAAACTCTTTATATTTCTTCAAATCACTAAATCCGATGAATTCTTGATGCTCTGTGTGGCGTCTGAGAAACTGCCCAGTCTAGTGTAAGACAGCGATACACTTCTGGAATATTCTACAAACATAAATGTGACTTTAGTTGTAAAACACCATACATTTCACTATATGTGTATATATACCAACAGAAAGGCTCTTAAAACTATTAAAATCTGTCATTATTTGCATATATTTATGTATTCAACCTCCAAATGTCTCTGTATTGTACATTTTATACTGCATTGGTTCTTTCTCATGTTGTATACTTGCATTTTGTTTAATAAAGTTTAAGAAAATCAAAGACTGAGCGATGCTTCTTCTGCTTTGCTCTCAGTATATCAAATACTGATGCACACACCTGCAGTGCCCTCTAGTGGTTATTGCCAAAAAATCCCTTTTTTGCAAATATGACTTTTTATGCAACCAAGTCCAAATGTTTCTCTGTTTCTTGCATGGATGTGTGTGCAGAGGGTCGGATTTCTCCCAGAAAAAAGTGAAGCTGTGACCTGGCAGACCCTGCAGCAGCCTGCCATGACCTTTGACTTCAGCTGGACCAGTCTAGACATTAAACCCCCTCCAGAGGAAGACAACACACACTACCGTGAGCGTTTAGTTCCTGCTTCATTGAGTTTCAGACTGAAGTTCTCTAGACCTGACCTCTCTGTTCTTGTCTCATCCAGCTGGTCTGGACTTTGGTTCTGTTCTGGTTAAACCTTCACGTCCTCTTTGTGACAGCAGAATACCGTTGGTTGTCTTCATCCATGGTTTGTGTTTGCTTTTTTGCACAAAAAGCTATAAAAAAATACACTAAACTACAGCACATGTAGTAAATGTTTGTACTGCATGCTCCTCCAGGTGGCCCCCACTCCCAGTTCCCTGCAGAGTG
Organism: Oryzias melastigma; assembly: GCF_002922805.2. Classification (NCBI taxonomy): domain Eukaryota; kingdom Metazoa; phylum Chordata; class Actinopteri; order Beloniformes; family Adrianichthyidae; genus Oryzias; species Oryzias melastigma. The sequence goes on from NC_050518.1 coordinate 2,879,589, forward strand.
GAACAGCACCACAGCAGGACTGGTTAAACTGGGCTGTGCTGTGCTCGTGGGTGAGACATGTTTCTGTACAAGTCTGGTACAAAACATTTGATCATGTTTCAGCAAAACGCCAAAAATGTACAATCTAGTCTAGGAAATTGTGTTTTTAAAGAAAGAAATTAAGATTTTTAATGGGGTAAAATGAGAATATTCTTAAAGTGAATGGAAAAACAGATATGAGAATAGATATTTGTAAATCTTAAAAAAAATAGAAAATGTAAAAAACAGCTTTAAACTTCAAATGAAAGTGCACATTTGTATTCAAAATTTGAAAAATGAAAGGCCAAATTTGAAAATATATATGTTAGACTTGAATAAAATATTGAAAATAATGTCTATTTGTAAAAGCTGCTGTTTTGTATTTTCAACTTTTGTTTTTTTGTTTTTCTTCGCTTTCAAGCTTCAATTAACATTTTCAAATCACAGTTTTCACTTTCGGTATTGAACCTAGTTTTAAATGTCTTTTTTCCCCCTGTGTTCGGGTAAAATATATATACATATTTTTCATTTTTTAGATTTGATATTTTTTAACAAGTTTACAAGGTGTACCTTTTGAATTTACAACCAATTTTAAAATTGTTTGCACATTTTTTAACTGGTTTTCACTTTAAGCGGATCCTGATTTGACCTCATACTTTGTTACCCATATAAAGAAAAGAAATAAAAATATCCTAAAAGAAAATTAATAACAAATCTAAATTAAGTACATTTTTTTCCTATGACCCAGCCTCAAAAATCTTCTTGTATTTTCTGCGTCACCATGTTTCTGTTGTTCAGATAAATCCTCATCTTGACCTTTCACTTCTCTGCTTAGGCTAGTTTTTCTTATTCACAAAAAAAAAATCTTGGGTGTTTTTTTGCATGAATGCAAAGCTTCAAGTTATTTTTTTGTCCTTTTTAAAATGTTTTTTTTTCCCTCCCTGCAGTGAATTATCGGGGATCCACAGGCTTTGGTCAGGACAGCATTCAGTCCCTCATCGGTAATGTTGGGTCTCAGGATGTCAAGGATGTGCAGGTACCAGCTGATTGTCTCTGACTCAGAACTGTTCACTTTAACTTGAGACAAAATACTTTTATATCTGTAATTTTCTGATGAAAACCGATGTTCATCATGACTCGATCCTCATGTCTTCCTTCCCACAGCGAGCTGTTCTCACTGCACTGCGGAGCGATGAGACCCTTGACTCTGAGCGGATCGCTGTGATTGGGGGTTCTCATGGTGGTTTCCTGTGTTGTCATTTGGTTGGTCAGTACCCGGACTTCTACAGAGCGTGTGCAGCCAGGAACCCAGTCATTAACGCAGCCACATTACTGGGTACCAGTGATATAGTGGACTGGTGAGAGGAAAACACAGCAGCTAAATCAATGCATCACATTCCACGTCCCACCTCATGTGAATCTTTGTCTGTGTGGTCATGTCGAGGCGGTACACCAGTGCAGGCTTTCAGTTCTCCTATGACAGCGTTCCCACCGCCGAGGTTCTGACTGCTTTGTTGGAGAAATCCCCCATCACACACGCGGTTCAGGTCAGACTCACTCACACTTCATTTAAACAAAGCTTTGAGCTGACATTCTTTTTCTACTTTTTGCTGTTTTCAAGTTTTTCATCTGTTAAAAACGATGGCTAAGACCTGCCATCGCAGCAAAAAAGTGTGCAAAAAAAAAAAAAGTACTTCTTTACGTTCTTCTATAAACAAACACGGATTTAAATGTTATGCTGTGGTTTGCAGATCAAGGCTGCGGTGCTGCTGATGCTGGGGGGCAAAGACAGGCGGGTGTCTCCTCATCAGGGGCTGGAGCTTTACAAAGTGCTGAAGAGCAGAGCCTCACCTGTCAGGTACAGCACTGCATCAAATGTAAAGAGGCCACGTTCCCTCCATATGAGGTGTTTTTAGCTGCTGCCTGCAAGTCTTCCTCAGAACGTTACTCTCCTGCTGTGGTGACATGAAGGACATGAAGATCAATCATGAAGTCCGAATAAAAACAAAAGTATCAAGGGAACTCGCACAACAGATCAATATCTCATTTATGGTCGTCATAGCGCCCCATTGGAAGCACATTATTCATTTTAGAAGACTACATACAGACGGGCATCATCATAGACAAGGAGGACAGATGGGAAGAGACGGATCCAAAATGCAGCCAGTGTCCAATATGGGCTAACGACAAACATGGAACATCCAAAGAACCAAATAAGAAAACAAAATGTTGCAAAAAGATAAAATTACAATTAGATAATACCCTTTGCTAATATCAAAGAAACATCAAAACTTCCTTGAGAAAATAACAAAAGCAACAAAAACACGCATCAAAAGTAGATAATTATGGATTCACACCATTGACTCTATATAAAATCTGGACTGAGTGAGTGTGACATCATCCATAGAAAATGGTTTACTTCCAGCTCCAACAAATATAGTCAATTCAGACGTCTTTTTTTGTCGGACACCGCCATGTTGGAGCCAGATGTCAGTAAGCAGTGATTGGTCTTTCAATGTTTCTATGGCAACCACTCTCACCAATCAGGACTGAGTTTGTTGGAAGTCCACACCCCTACCACTTGAAAGCGGACTCAGGAGAATGTGTCAATCAAGTTTTTGAGCATTCAGCGTGAGAACACAAACTGTTACTGAGGAATCTGATTGGTCAATTTGTAAGAACATGCTAAAAAAAGGTATCAGAGCTAGAATAGATATTCTGACAAATATGACTGATTATTTCTCTATAAAAGTCTATGGGATTTTGACTTCTTGGAGCCGTTAGACACTTCCTGTTTGGAACGTGAGGATGGAAGGACCACTTAGTCCAGTTCTCATATACAGTCAATGCTTCACACAAAAGAAAAAACAGAACAAGAAAAAGAAGAGCAAATAATGGAATGCAAATCTTGTGGAAACATATAATTTAAGAGAGAAGATGAATGCTTAATGCAAGAAAAATGGGGCATCTATACCTCGACCTGGTCCGAGATGAGTGGAAGAAGAGGGATGGGTGAAACAAAATCTAATGTCAACAAACTCTCAAACAAAAAGCTAATAGTGTTGCATCAAAAACCATCTAAGGAAGACTATGGTTGCAGTCATAACAAGTTAGCAGCTCTTTTTTATCTTGTTCGCCAATAAATCTGCATAAATTGAACAATAAAACTTGCTTATTGTTTGATTTTCCGGCTCTTTCTAGATTGTTGTGGTTTCCAGAAGACGGTCATTCTCTGTCCAGGCTGGACACACAAGCTGACTGCTTCATCAACACTGCTCTGTGGCTGCAGCAGCATCTATGAACACAAACTCACCCTGAAGCTGCTGTGCACATGACTGTCTGTCAGCAAGGCCAAAAAAAGGGGTTCATGGTTTCTTCCACGCGCCTTTTTACAACTGTACTACTTTATGTAAAGAAATGTGCAAAGATTTTGACAAAAAACTCAACAAATGTTGAAAAATAAAAGATGAAGCGTGTCAAACACTAATAATATTCTGTTTTTTGTAATGCTGATTTACCTGCTGCATTCCATAAAGTGTCAGATTACAGATTATTTAAAAGTCAACCTAAAACTATTTCTCCCATTACTATTTGACTGAATCTATAAGGTCAATGTAATGAGTCCAAATGTCCAACAGATGTCACTCTTTGTTCACATTTTCTGCTCTGTCAAATGATCTCAAGTGCTCTAATTCCAAATGATAGAACTAGAGGGGAAAAAACGTGACTTTAAATGAAAGTTAACATCATATAGCCCTAAAAAAAAACACTTTAAATGTTTCAGTCTGATATTTTTCTAGTAAGGTTTGAAAGGATCAATATTTGTTTAGGAAAATGGACCAAAAGTGTCTGAACTGAAGGAACTGCATAGAAAAAATCTAATGAAGCCCGAACTCTGAAACCCAATCCTGGCAAATTGAAAAATGTTAGCCCCCCCCATTAAAAAAAAGAATGTCAGAGGTAGCAGTAAAATTTGATTTCTGTAAAAAGGAAAATGTTTTTTTTGTTTTTAGAAATATGTATATTGGTCCTGAAATATTGTTCATTTATTTTTCCTCTGGAGTGTCCAGTTTTACTGTCATAATCTAAAGTGGAGATGAAAAAATTAGATACTTGTTTGCGGTAGAAGTTCATAAATGCCACTCGTCTGCTTATGAAGCATCACATTTATGCATTATATTTATTTATATTATAAAATAACAGGTTGAAGTTCCACTCTGATCATCTTTTGAACTATTTTAAAAGCATTACCAGTGGTCTTTTAATTATGATTATGTTGTTTTTATCCAGAAAAAAACCTGTCGTTTTCTTGAACATAGTTTCTGCAAAGCGGCACAAGTTCATTAGAATTTTGCCTCTAAGTTGTGGCCAGAACTGTTGCTTCAGAGTGAGGCTACCTCTACTTCCCATCATCAATTTGTTTACATAACCCAACATAACATTTACTAGTGGAACAAAAATGGTGAGCAGGATTTAAGCTGTTCAACCATACAGTTCTGAGCCAACTCAGACCAGTAAAAAGAAAAGCATACATGGATCTAGTCGTCTACAAGTGAAAACGTCAGAATAGACCGGAGTAGGGAGCGCGTGACCCGCCGGATGTAGTTTGTATGTAACCACAAGCTTTTTCTAATTACATTTTTTATCTGGTCCTGATTCGCCACAATTTGAATAAAGAAATTGTCAGAAACTTAGTTTTAATCTTAATTTTCTTAATGTATGTCCTTTATCATTAAGAAAAATGCTACAATAACATGTTAAAACACAATTTTCATCAGGGAAAGACATTACGGAGAGATTGAAATTTATTTATTTTACAATATCCAAAGTGGAATATTGAGATTTCCTGATGATTGACTAAATATAAATCCTGATGACATTTGAGGAAAGAGACAATTTTCTCGTGTTATGAGTCAGAGAAACTCCTGCTTCTGTCTAAAACCCTCATGCTTTACTCAACAATGATGAGACCCTGAAACGAGCCTGTTTGTCACCACATTGGTGGCCTTGTTCAGACCTGATTATGGCCTTGAACAGTTGCATCACTTTTATTTCCCAGACAAGACAAATGGTCTTTTTCATCTGCTGCTAGTAGTGACAAATAAAAGCCATAGATGCTGGTTCTGGGAGATTACAAGGCTGAGATGAATCAATGAGGCGGCTGATATTGTCTGGATATCTCGCGCCCTTGTCCCCAGACACTGTGGCGGCATTAATTGTCCTCTCCGCCAACACCCTGCTCTGCAGCCTTGGCTGCAGCTGCCAGGTGGTGAAGTCACTGTAATGTGGGTGTTGGATGAGGTCACCCATTTGGGAGAAGGATGCAAGGAAAGGATGAAGGTTTTGCTAATAATGAGGGGAGGAATAAAGGGAGATGGAGGGAGAGAGGTTTGCGGCACCCCTCTGTGGTATCCTAGCATGTGGGCCGGGGAACAGAGATGAAGCATTGTTAACGCATAGAGGCGGGGAGAAGACTTGATCGCCAGATCCGTGTATGTGGGAGGTGATCGGACAATGGGAGAAAAAGAGGATGGCTGCATTTTCTGACGCGGCTGAACAAAGAAGCCTTTGGTGTTGTTTGTTCTGGTGCTTCCCCTTTCCAGCCAGCTGCAGAGAAAGCCTGAGTAAGCAGAACACAGCCGAGCAGAGCTGGACAGGAAGGAGATTAGCCAAACAGAGTCAAGTTGTTGGCATTATGTCTGTACAGGATCACGACATTTCACACCGATGAACATGGACGTTTGGCCGCAGATGGGATTAACAGAAAGAGCAATGAATTCAACTTTGTGCTTACGCCAAAGACTTAAAACATTGAACATGAAGAATCAGCTCGCTAAAAAAATACTTTTTTTGTAGTTAGCTGGAAGGTACCGACTCATTTCCAAAAGAAACTGGAAAGTCTTGTAGCTTAGGAAAAGAGAGCTGTGTTAGTGTTGTCCAAAAGTAACAGAAAATGTCTTTCAGCACCTCTGAAATAAGTGAGCCGCTTCCTTCTTTAATAAAGGGCTTTAGCCTTAAACTTGAGTTCCAATAACCTTTAGCTTGAAACTCTTTATAGAGAGGAAATCTTAGCCCAGTTTGATTATAATATATGCTCTGTGTAAAAGAAATAAAGAAAAAAAATTTATTTTTTATTTTAAGCACTTCATTATACAGTAAATACACAAGTTCATATGGCGTCAAATGGTTGGACGTCATTTCTGGGTGATCATAGCTTCTGTTGGTCCTGTTATTTGATTGCCCGATTTGTTAATATTGAACTTATGTGATTTAGTATTCCATATTTTTAAGTAGCATCTTTAGCATTCTAGTAAGTAAACTACTGTGTTAACCGTTTTCTGTCTAAGCTACCCAAACTTTCTCCTTAGCTAAACATTGCTAGCGTTAGCTTAGCATTTAGCATGGCTTCTACCTCTTCTGCTTTCGTCCCTCTTTGTGTCATACGTTCAGTGGGAATCCTGCCTCTTTAAGTGAGGATACTCGTCTGTCCTTGTGAGTGGACCTCACCTCTGGCTTGTATCACGCCTCCAGCTGTCCCCCAGCTCCATTTGGATGAAGCCCATCTGCTACCCTACTCAAACACGTAGTTGTAGAGTTAGATGAGCTAATTCTTCTTTAACAGTCCTGGTATATTGCCTGTCCGTCTTGGGAGAGGATCCCTCCTTCATGTGGACTTCCCTGAGGTTTCTTGTTTTTATTTCCCCCAAGAATCTATTTTTTTAGGAGTTTTTCCTTACATAGAAGGAGGCTCTAGGATAGAGGTGGACAAACTCTGGCCCACCCCTGCTAACTAATTAGTCTGGCCTGCCAAACTGTAATTAATTACATATAGAGAATACTTAAAATGATTTATTTTCCCTTTAATTATAGAGTGTCCTAGATGGTGCATAACAAATACATACTCCTATTCACAATTATTTGAATAAATAAATACTCAGAAATCTTAGTTTTCTTTATGAATATCCTCCATCATGAGAAAAATGTCACAAGAACATGTTAAAACAGGATTTTCAATAGAATTTCTCTTTAAACTTTGGGTTTAAAGATATAAAAACATCTAACCCTGAATGGTAACATACGTATCGTTTTACATTAAATGTGACCACAAGCCCTTGAGCCTTCACTTTGAAACATTGACTGTGAGCTGAGCCGTGTCTCTCCATGGGGAGTAGGTATGTAAAATGCTCTTTTCATTGGTTTCAATGCACACGACTCAATAAAAGCTGGCCTTTAGCCTCCTGGACCTCTATATTTTTGTTGTACCCCTCACCACTGAACCCTCTTCCTGCTTTTAAACCCTGTTGTCTTTGTCTTCTTGCTTTTACCATGAAGAAGCATGTGTGCACGTGTGTACACTGTTCATTCACAGGCCTATTAAAACAGGCTTTTAGTGAAAGGAAGCAGCACGTCATTATCTTTCCTTTGATGCTCCGTTTGTTAAAGGTTGTTTCAGCAGAAAGAGCTCCACTTTATAAAGAAATGACCTCTTATTGTGCCCGTGCCCCATGTATCGTCACCTTTTCCTCCTTTCTATTTTTCTAGATTTGTCTTCTTTTGGGGACTGCCCTCCTGCCAGGCGTGTTAAAGATGAACAGATCACAGAAGAGGTTTGTTTCTAGTCTTAATCAGGGGAATTGAAACTCTATTTTTGGGGATTTTGTTTTAATTTCAGTGATTCCAAATGAGAAACATTTGTTTAATATTGTGTCACTGCCCAGCAAGTCATCATTCTAGCAGTAAATTGGCGTATTTATACACAGACCTGCAGGTATAAAACAAAGTATTCAGTTTTAAAGACCCATTGCAATGAAAATTGTGTTTTGAGTTCTTGTATCAGTTATGTCACGATGGAGAAAAATTTTAAAGAAAATTAAGATTAAGAAATTTTTATGATGAAAGATGAAAAAGCCGTTTAAACCACCTTGTAGCAGTGATGAATGGTAGGCCTCCTAACTCCCTGCTCCGCTCCATTCCAATGCATCCATTTGCTCACGAGTAGATCTGTGTACGTCTTTGTTTTCTTTGTCTGAGATGTAAAACTTGCCTGGATAACTCCAATATTGCCCGCCATTTTTGCTGCAACCAGTAATGTTTTGTGTTTACGGAGTTGTAAGGTAGTGGGAAAGAGTGTAAACAGGTGGATGATGGGAAGGAGGCGGGCTTACTCTGTGCCAGCAGACCTGCTTACAACTTAAAGTTTTGGAATGATCTACTGCTACTCTACGAAACCATATCCTAGAAAACGACACAAATCTTATAAATTTTGGATAAAAATCAGAACAATTATAATTTAAAAAACCACAGTGAACATTTTCACTATCAAACGATGATTGGATTAGGACTAAAACTCATAATAAATATTTTTCTGAAGATTATTGATGACAATTATCATCTGAATCTAAATGTTCATCACTCTTGAAAATTATTTTCCATGCATGGATGACTAAAAATAGCCACTAATTTGGCCACTAAACCTTTAACATAACTGACTGTCATGCACAAGTACCCTCATGCGAAGTAAAGTTAAGTTAGTTTTGTAAACAATTCATTTTTTTATTACAAATACGTCTAAAAACAAAATATAGAAAACTAGTAATAACTGTATCTTATTTCTTTACAAAAATGAAGAAACTAAGCTTTTAATTTAAAAAGGCTTCAAAATTTTAAAACAATATTTATAGAAAACTGCAGGAGATCATTTATTAGGTTAGACTTTTTGTATAAATGCAAAACAAAGTGTTTTTTCCCTTTAACAATTCTGACATTGTCATCAG
>NC_050518.1:2888419-2891957 GCF_002922805.2 Oryzias melastigma
TTGGCATGAAAGTTAGATTTAAAAAAAAAAAGCATGACATTAGGATGACATCTGCAGCTTGAAACCAATTCTTCCAGAGCTGAACATAAAAAGAAAAGGAAAAAATAACATTTTTTTAGCATTTTTGACATTTTTGGTTGTGTTTTTGCTTTAAAAAACTGAGGTAATGCTGTTTTGGAGACAAAGGCTTTGATTTACAACAGTAACACAACAGTTATGAATTTTTCTTGACCTTTTAGGATAACTTTGAAAACAAAATCTTGTAATAATTTGTATTGGCTTTCAAATAGTATTTTATTTGTACATTTTTTTATTTGTCTGAATTCTTAGCTGCACCTCTGATTGACAAACTGTCATTTATAGAAATAAAATATATATATTTAATTTGTTAATGAAAAACAATGTATTTTTTTTAATCATCCTATGCAATCAGAGGGGCGGGGACTCTTCTTCATTTTATTTTTCTCCACTGTGGAAATTCCATAATCTTGCCGTTCAAACGTCTGTCATCACTTCTTCTCTGTTAGTTTGCTTCCTTGTTCCTTTCGTTACCAGTAACCTATCCTTCTAAACTCATACTTCATTTTTGGGCTATTTTTGGGACAGTGCACGATAATCAAGGAGTGGATGTGGGCATCTTTAGCTCTTATCTAGAGGAGAACTTACAACAAAGATGATTGACACAAATGCAAACCTGTTGTTGTGCTGAGACAAGAAAGCAAGTAGAGTGGAATTACCCTCTGGGGTTCATTCAGGACATTGAAAGGCCTTGAGAATGACATTTGACATCATTTTGAGGTCCTGGATCAATCAGAGATTTGCCATGGAAGATATTTACTATGATGACAGAAATCTACTCTGATGCTTCTTATATTTGCTTTGCTTTTGTGATGTTATGCAAAAAAACAGCACGGTAACGTGTGTGAGCGGCTTAAATGGCTTCACTCAAGTTTACCTGGAAAATGACATCATTTTCCTTCTGGTATTCCAAAGCCTGTTTGAATGCAGCGAGGGACACTAATTAAGTTTATCTTATTGCCACTGTTGGCTGTTGTGATTATGGTGGAGGAGTGAATGACGTGTTGTTGGAGGAATCTATAATGACTTGGAGCAGACACAGGTTTGTATGAGCGGCATGACATCAGCTGATTGCATCTGGATGCAATCACCAAAATACTTTCAAATAAAGTGGTCAGCTCATCGTTTTCCTGTATTGCATTTCAGAGGGTTTTTGTTTGTTTTTCACGGTTGTAGACATCCTGGACTGGAGTTTTTGGTCAACAGTTACAATTTTTTGCACATTTTTGCACATCTAGTTGGCTTATTTTTTAATGGGCAAAAGTTTTCAATTCCAAAATATAAAAGTTTTTAAAAATAGCCACGCTTTATGTCCATAAAGACCAAATCAGGAGAGAAATCCGACAAATGAATCTGTTTCCAAAGTTTCTTTAGCGTTCGGATTGCAATCGAAGCAGGCTGTTGTTTTTTTGCTCCAATGCTCAGATAAGATGTGTGTCCAGATCACACAATAACAGCTTTCAATGTTTTTTTCATTTTTTGATTATACGATGGAATATTTTTCTATGGTTTAGACTTAGAAAAACCTTTTTTTAGTTTAGCTTTCTGCTCAAGTTTTTGCCTGTCTTTAAACTGGTGTGTTTAAGATTTCATTTTTGATCATTGTATGAATTTTTTTTAATTAGCTGTTTAAATAACCACAATTTTAAAGAAAATCCTAAATAAAAATCAAATTAAATGCATAACTTAACAAAGTCAAAAACCTTTTATATTATTATTGTTTTATGCAACAATATCCAACAACTATCATAAAATAAATTCTTAATTTTCTCCACTTGGTTGCTAATTTAAAAGGTAGCTAACAATCTCAGTTCCTTCCTGGTCAATCTTCATTAAAGGTGACACTGGCCTCAAATGAGCAAATCCTACAACTGTTTGTCTAAAATGTGTGTTATAACCAAAACTACCTGCTTTCTTTGTGCAGGTAGTTTCTTATATGTCAATCACATTTTAACTCTGAATATTTCACAAACTTACATACACTATATTGCCAAAAGTATTGGCTGACCCATCCAAATGATCAGAATCAGGTGTCCTAATCATTGTCCTGGCCACAGGTGTATAAAATAATAATAATAAAATAAAAATCAGAAGAATGGAAGAATGGTCCAAAATTCCTATAAACACTCTTGTGGACAACCTTCCCAGAAGAATTGAAGCTATGATAGCAGCAAACTGGGGACCAACATCATTTGAAACTCTATTAGGAATTGGATGACATTTTAGTTCATCCATCCATCCATCTTCTTAACCGCTTCATCCCTTTCGGGGTCGCGGGGAGCCAGAGCCTATCCCGGCTACTGATGGGCGAAGGCGGGGTACACCCTGGACAGGTCGCCAGTCTGTCGCAGGGCATTTTAGTTCATATGTGAGTCAATACTTTTAGTAATTTAATGCACATAATCTACATTGTAGGCTGGACTCATTTCAGCAAATTCAGCTTCTCTTGTGTATAATTGGAGTCAGTAAATGAATCCCCAGATATTTAACTGTTTTCTTTAAGCTAAAGTTCTTTGTACTGCAATATTTTTTGTGTATCTTTTACATACTAAAATTTAAATGAGACACTGTTTGGGGCTTTGTGTGCATTTTAAGATTCCGTATTTCCGTATCAGCATATGTGCTCGTCAGCCTGCAAACATGCACTAAGCATGTGGGCATTAGTAATCAACCCAATGAAGCGTTTTGGAAGAAGTGTCATGAATAATTCAACATGGAGAATTCATATTTTTCATTAGTCAAGCAGGATGCTTCTGTGACCATCACCTGGTGTTACAGTGCTCAGTGATTTGTACTGTGTGTGAGAAAGAGATAAAAAAGGTAGAATTTCTGCATATTTTTACGTAAAAAAGCTTTTACAATGGGAAAAACATTCTATACTAACCCTGTTAAAAAATATATTTATTGAGAGTCAAATATTGAAAGTTATTTAAGGTTTGCAGTATATATTATAATATAATTGTACACATCCATCTTCACATCCATCAAAATCATGCTTCATAGGTTCATTGGTGACTCTAAATTGCCCCTAGGTGTGACTGTGAGAGTGAATGTGTGTGTGATTGAGGCCCTGCGACAGACTGGCGACCTGTCCAGGGTGTACCCCGCCTTCGCCCTTGAGTAGCCGGGATAGGCTCCGGCACCCCCGCGACCCCGAAAGGGACACAGCGGTCAAAGAAGATGGATGGATGGATATTTAAGGTTTAAGTTGATTTATTCTGAAATAATATTCCCGCCTTTTTATTATTCATAGTTATATCACAAAGTTTCGGTTTTAAAGTTTTAAAAATCTTCATTCTACTAGCTTTTTGGAGTATTTTGGCATTTGCTAAGATTCTGTAGGCTATTTTGGAGTTCAGCAAATATTTCAGGTACATGCTAGCTGTTTTGGCTAATTTAGACTTTTCTTTTTAAGTTTCTTTTATTCTGTTTTGGAGTTAGGGTAATAACACTAGCTGTT
>NC_050518.1:2892484-2894837 GCF_002922805.2 Oryzias melastigma
TAGGGTGAAACTGTTGGTGTAGAAGTAAGCCTCCGCTTAAGACCCATAATCCTTTTGTTCACACTCTCTCCCAGTGCTTACAGAGCCTCACACCCTCAAGCTAACATCATAGGTGTTACAAAAATGGTGAGCAATATTGGAGCTATCCAGCCGTACAGTTTAGAGTTAGATACCAGCTCAGATGAGACAAACAAAGATGTTGTGGTCTGCCGATTGTGGTTTGAACATATCAACAACAATTTTTATTAAAATGGCGGTATATAAAAACTCAGAATCACAGTTTTATTTTTAATTGTTTATATGTACCGTTATGATTCAAATGCTTCAAGAACACATTAAAAACTCCAAAAACAGGACTAACTTAGGCGTGGGCCTTTCAAGTTCAAGAGCAACGCAAATATTTCAGAAGACTATGGGTGTCCGAATCCAAAATCAAGTGACCTGGAAATTTCCCAGAAGTCTTTGTAAAAACTAGTCACTACATTAGCAAATGTAGACCACAATGCATTGTGTGTGAACAGTTCTTGCAAAACAAATGTGTTTAGAATTAGTTTTTTAATAAACCATCAACGTTTTTCTCATCAGAACACAGGGGATTCATGAATAGATGTTGTAAAATCCTTGATTGATCAGATTTTCACTTCATGAAATCGGTGATGTCACACTTGCCTTAAAAAAAACAAAAACTAGTGTGCACTGTTTCCAAATTGCATTTAAAGTCCAGAGCTCTACATAGTCCTGCACTGTATAGTTTGTTAGTAGTTGGGGGATTAGGGTAGACATTCAGACATAGACTATGACAGCTGCGTTGTTATTAGGTTTTATGAATGCCATTTCTCTAGCATCTTACACCTCACCATTATGTGCTGCTTGGCTCAGGCAGCATCTGAAGTCCTGGCTGGTGCAGATCTTGGTCTCTATTGATCTTGTACTCTGATCCTCCCCCTGTGCAGCAATGATTAGTGTGTCTGTGCTGTCTTTCAGTCCAGCTTTGTCCACCCACTGGTAGGATTTTCTGACATCAGCTCCTGCTTTCATTTGCTGGTGGTACACACCGCGCAGGGATTTGTCCTTTCATGATGGTTCCTCACTCTCCTGCTCCCCCGGTTTCTGCTGCCTGAGGTATTTTTCAACCATGTCATCAATTGTAGCCATCTTTGTTGATATGTGAGGTTTCTTTCTCCCATGGTTGGTCGTTATTACACCTTCAAGGTTCAGTAGAGAACATCTGCTTCATCCTCCTGGCCTTAGCTAGGCAGCTATCAAATGATCTACTTCTAAAAGGAACTCAATCAGAACAACAATTTAACATTTTTTAAAACTACTTAAAAATAATTTAAAGAAAGTTATAAATTGTTTTATTTTTAATAAAGGAATTGTAACAATTCAAAGGCTTAATTAGATCGAATTCTAAATTAAAATATACACTCATATATACAATCTTTGGTTTTCCTTGATGTCAGTCCTTAAAACCACTTTTCTCTCCTTGTATTCACATTATTTATCATAAATCTATGATAAATCTATTTAAAACAAATCTTCAATTGCACACTTTCAGTGGACTGTTTGCCTTTACTTGTTTTTTTTTAACTGGGTCCTGAAAACAGCAATGTTAGGTAGCAGTATTGATTTTGATCCCTCATTATGTTTTTTGGTGTCAGCGGCCTCAAACATTCATGGAGGGGGAATAACTGAAGTTAGCATTAAAAGATCTGCAATCTAAGCATCTTCTTATCTCATAGTTGTTCGGGTGGGCTACAAGAAACGTCTGACCCAGCACATTCTTCCTCCTTTTTCTTAATTTAAAATCAGTCAGAGGTCTGCATCAGCAGCATGTTTGCAAGTTTTATGATGTTTTGATATTTTTGAGTGAGAGTTCTTGAGTCTCCTCTTTGGTTAAAACGTCAGATTACTGAATTGGAGAGTTGGTTTGAGACTTGTTGTCTTCTACGAATATCTTTTAGAAAAAATTTCAAAATTTGTGTTTTGGCTCTCTTTATTTTGAAGTTTTTTATTTGATTGGTTGTATAAATGTAACATTTTCAACTTTTAAATGATGATCAACATGACCAAAAAGCAATGAGCTCAAGCATCATGCTTATCAAAGCTCATCCAAAAGACACCATTTACACAGAAACAAAACTAAACAAGTTGACAAATGTGGCACAAACATAAAAATCTACATTTTTAAACCAAAGAAATATTCATATTTACACATTCATACACATATACCCACTATATATACAGTACATACACATATAACATATACACATGCATAAATACAGTCATATTTACAAATAGAAATTAAATGTTATTATTGTCCAACTTTTTTTTTTACATTTTAATAGTAACC
>NC_050518.1:2895124-2895720 GCF_002922805.2 Oryzias melastigma
TCAAAGGTCAGCTTTTTAAAGTCTCAAAAGTCTGTCTGCCACATTCACACCACAGAAAAACACTTATAATGCATATTTAGCTTTAGATCAGCCAATTGTTTTCCAAAAGCTTATTATGAATTCATGACTGCTTACCTGAATAATACATCATTCTCCTGTCACAAACTTTGAAGTCATGGTTACCTTCAACAGCAGAACTGACCCTCGGCTGCAGCTATCTTTGTTGGTCAATGTAAGGTGACTGGATGGGAATTAAAAACTGAATGGGACAGTTTAACCCTTTAACACCCGAGGTGTCATCGGTGACGCTTAAACACAAAATCTTTAGCATGCTGTAACATTTTATTTGTTAACACGATCAACATAATTCCAGCAGATTCTGAAGGAGAAAAGCGGCTCGCGCCGCTTTTCTCCTTCAGAATCTGCTGGAATTATGTTGATCGTGTTAATAATTACAAAATTACAGTAAATCAAATGGGTTCAAAGGGTTTAAGTCCAACTTTGCTTTTGTAGAAGCTTTTCCAGTGGTCTTTTCACATGATTATGCCATTTTAACAATTTTTTTAAAAAATTTCGGTACAATATTTAAGTACAAT
>NC_050518.1:2895865-2896793 GCF_002922805.2 Oryzias melastigma
TCCAACTACTTTTTTTCATATGCTCCTGATTCACAACAATATGAATAAAGAAATACTCAGAAATGTTATTTTAATCTTATTTTTTTTTATATATGTCCTCCATCATTAGAAAAATTCACACAAACATGTTAAAAAAACACATATTTCATTGGAGAGGATATTTAACACATTCTGAATAGGGTTGGGAACAACACAAATGGGAAAGGAGTACAAATACATGCATTAAAACAACACAAAAGTATTTTTTTTTTATCTGCTCCTCAATTATTTAAAACAAACTGTCCTTCCTGCTAATTTGTCTCACAAGCACACACCTTCATAAAATGTGTGAAAGTGTTTTTTTTCTTCTAGATTACTTTGACTTTGAATCATCTGTGAGCATCTTTACACTATGTGTGTGAGCGTGTGGGTCATTTGTGTGTATATTAGGATTCAGAGAGCAGCTCGGGCGCAGCAGCAAGGCTCTTATGTACCACCACACTTAAAGAGTTGCACACATGTGTTGCCTAAATGTCCCACCTCATGTTTATTGATCAGCTGCTGAAACTTCATTGCAGTTTTCAGCAAACTCTCTGCACTTTGATCTGTGAATGTGCTGAGTCAGGCAAAAAACTAAGGAGAGCTACAGAAACACATTGCAGAATACAGACACTGAATATTAAATACACTGTAGAGGTCCAGCACACAGTCTAAAACGTCTGCATAAAGACTCAAGCTTAGATTAAAACCTAAAAGAACCACTTTGATTAAATCGTTTTTTTTAACATGTTCTTGCAGCATTTTTCTGATTATGGGGGACATATATAAAGAAATTAAGATTAAAACTCCATTAATAGGTATTTATTTAGTCACATTATTGGGAATTAGGAACATAGAAAAATGACTTTCGAAAAACTTTGTAGATGTTATGTAAAATCTGATCGATGGG